>NC_034409.1:140915165-141152523 GCF_002078875.1 Numida meleagris
CCCCCTGCCCGTCGCGGCGCCGGCCGGCGTGGGCGAGCCGGCGAGCAGCCATGGCAGCGGCCATCGCCAGCGGCTTGATCCGCCAGAAGCGGCAGGCGAGGGAGCAGCACTGGGACCGGCCCTCGGCCAGCAGGAGGCGGAACAGCCCCAGCAAGAACCGCGGGCTCTGCAACGGCAACCTGGTGGACATTTTCTCCAAGGTCCGCATCTTCGGGCTCAAGAAGCGGCGGTTGCGGCGCCAAGGTGCGTGCCTGTGGCCGGGCCCACCCGGGGGGCGGGCGGGAGCGGGCAACCTGTGGCCACCAACTTCCCGGGCGGGGCGAGCCGCCGCCGCCCCGCTCAGCCCCTCCCGGGGTTCGCGTTGTGGCTGGGGGAGCCGGGGCTCGGGGACTTCCCTCGGCAAGGTGACAGTGCGGTGTAGCGAGTTACACTTGGTCGCACCCATATCATCACTTCTCCCTCTACCCTTTTTTCCCCCTTTTCTTTCTTTTGGTGTGTTTTTGAGGACACATAGTACGCAGCACGTAGAGCTTTCCAAGCGTCCGGTGTCTGGAATGGCAACCTGACGGAGCCGTCGCTAATGAGTCCCTTTGATAAGCTGCCTGCTTGGTTTTTCCACGCAGTCTGTAGCCGTGCTACACAGTGCCCGCTCCATGCTGCCATGAGCAGCAAGAAACAGTAACTTCCGAATTACCAAAGTAAGAAATATGCCATAGTTGGCAGCTTTGGGAGCCCGTGCTTGCATCCCTCTCTATATGTCTGCCTTCCAACTGTTCTTCCCCATTTAGGGCCTATCAGTGTAGATGAGGAAATTTGGCAGTTTTTCTCCCGCATGGGCCACAAGTAGTCAACAAGTCCAGGGTGGCTAAAACTGGTAGCACGCCGACTGCATTTTGGCAGTACATTGTGTCAGGACCCTAGAAATAAAAGGAGTTCAGTGACAACGTGACTGCTTCCGTGGTCGTTCTTATTTTGTGATACTCAACTCCATATTCAACAGTGTTCAGAACTGGTGGTGACTTATTTTGTACTCGTCCTCGGGAAACAAGTAGTTTTAAATCAAAAGGATTGTGTCACGAAGGGTGAAAATCTTAAGTGTAACGCAAAACATGGATAATGCGGTCAGCGGTCAAATAGAAGCTGTACTCACAGATATTAAAGAATGCCACCATGTGTTGTAGTTTGGTATGTATACTAAATCACCTCTACAGGTTGGGTTGGAAGATAATTCTAAGAAGCGTAATTAACGATCTACCCTGATCGATCTCTCGTGTGCTTTTTTTTCCCATGCTTCATATTTGAAATATCATCAATTGATCAAATTAATCCTTTTTTTTTTCACACAGCTTTATTACTTAGGAACTATTCCTCGTAACTTCTAATACATTCTAATCTTGCCTTTTTTAGATAGAGCAGTGACACTGGGCTGATGAGTTATCACCATCCCTGCATGTCAGTGGCAAAATCTTTGCTGGTTTATTTTTAGGCAGTCGGTGTATGAGCTTAATAAGAAGACTGAAGTACTTGGTTTATAATGGTGAATTTATATGTGTGATATTTATTCATGAAAATAAGTTTAGAAAGAGAAATTCCTAACTGAACAACTGTTCTAGACCACCTGTTCAGTCTTATTTGGTGGAAAGCTGCGTGTTTGGCTGTGTTGTTGTTTGAGGAAGTGATGACTGCCTCGCAGCACTGAAATGACAAAAATTTTCTCAGGTAGGATAGAGCTTACAATGGACTTCAAAACTCATTTTTTTCATTCATTCCTTTTCCATAAGACACCTTGTGTCATGCTTGCATAAGAGAATTGGATTAGTACGTGTTTTACCTGTAACCCATACCACTGATACAGATGATTTCAAAATGAATGATCAGAACAGGGAGTATTCAGTTGTAAAGCCCGTAGTGTCAAACCTGTGAGTGTATTTCCTCTAAGAATCGCTCAGATGGAAACATCACAATGTTTGCTCATTTGTTTATGTTAAAGTCTTGGAATTACTGCTCATCCTAGTATTCCTATTGAAAAAATGCTATCACGCTTTTGACTTTGTATGTTCACGACACATAGTGTGATATTTGGAGTACCTGTGGATTCAGAGCTGTGTGTTATTTAGAAGGGAAGCTGCAGAAACAATCAAACAGAAGTCAATTTAGTTTACCTAAACAATGATTGCTGAATTCTTCACTGAAATTTACTGTCAAACCCATTCAAATAAGTCTTTGCCAAGCAAAACAGGGTGCCTTTCAAAACATCTGTTGTCAGAAAGGCACAATGGAATTTTGACAAATAGACCTTATGTAGATGATATACAAGGTGTCACGAGAGCATTGTGGAAAATGAGCTCACCGAGATGTGACAGGCAGTCCGTAGCTTCTTCCTACAATTCAGTGGAAGTGCAGAAGAACACATGAAGTATTTGTTACATATATCAGCAAAAGCTAGGCTCATAGAATGAAGTGCTTACTTGGTAAAGTACTTACACATGAAAAATAAATGTTTTTGAAATAATCAGGCAGCAAAAACCAGTGATGCTGCTTTTAAAATTCAAAATACACGTTTTCTTTTGTTTCTATTTATACACAATGTATGCACACTTATTGAGATGTTAGCAAACTTTTGAAAATACACTTTGTTTTTAAACTCTTCTTAAAAATGCTCATTAATACTCTTCCTGGGTGTGATTTATTTGTGTACAAATCAAGTTATGAAAACCACATGATGTGCTAAAATCTTATGTATCCCTAACTGAGTGCAGGTTTTTTTTGTGTCATGGTGACTGACTTTTTATTCATGATCTGTCCTTCAGGGACAAAGTAAAATACCAACAGAAATAGGTTTAGAGAGACTAACATTTAGGAAAGGTAGTATTAAAGATAGATCCAGAAGCTCACTCAGGGTAAAGGGTAATATTTGTATTAGCTTACATATTGGCTCTACTGATAGATGCAATGGGAGTTATAAACAGCTTTTCTAAAACTTGATTAATGAATTTGACTGACAATCAAAGTGATTTCTGCGGAGGACTTATCTGGTAAGCTAATGACTGAATGAAACCACTTTCATTCACCAGGCAGCTTTGATTGTATTGTTTAGTATTATGATATTTCAAATTTATTTCATCTTCATTTGATTCTACTTGTCATCTGATGAAGAAATCACTGTCATTACTTTCCAGGTAGCCATGAAGCCAAGATCTTGCTTGAAACTGATGCCAGACATCAATCAATTATAAATCATCTGCTCCTCGATTAGAGATTGTTCAGTTCTATTTATTTCCCAATTTATGTTAATATAATCACAAATGGGATATTTGACAGACGAGATGTAGGGTTGTTATGGGAAACAACCTTATATAACCTGGGACTGACCATTAATGAGAAAAAAACAAAAGTTAGTACTTTACCTCTTGCTACTACAGTGCACAGAGATTAAAAATGTATGCTTATCTCTACTGCAAATTCTAACTTCTTAGCCTATATTTTCATCTACAAATGTAGCTTCTTTGCTCATCTGAAAAAAATGTCATTTGCTTAATTAAGTCTCTTGAGATTTTTTTATTGGAAAATATGCAACATTTAAATGAATTAAAAACCAAGGGTAATGTTTATTGTTTCTCTGTGTTAATACCACATTTAGACTTCTAAATTTATACATACAGAGTGTATATAAATTGAATGACTTGGCCTCTAATTTTTTATACTAATATTTATTAATATTTATGGGCAAGAGAGACCCAGGGAACATGTTCATAAAATGCACTGATTAGATTTTATTGCATCTCCAAAGAAAGCATTTTTGAAAGATTCCTGAGAATATCAACTGATGTCTTGAGGCAGATGTGGGAATGGTCCGTAATCTCAGATGTAAAATAATTCTCCATTTACATAGAATCTGAAGAACTTTTTAGTTCTTCCCCATGTGGAATGAAAAGGAGATTTGTGCATGCATGTGGAGATCCCTAATTTCTTGAAACTCAGCAAAGTGCACATAATTTCAATCATTTGACTCCAGTTGTTGGATGATCTGGCTTGGCTGAAGTTTCACTGGACCAAAACCTGTAGCTTAGCTTTCTTGTGTGACTGTATCCAGAGTTAATTATTCTGGCAGTTCCCTGATGCCCGCAGCATTGTCTATGACCTAGAAAATGCATGTGTTTTTTTGCTGGGCCTTTAACTGGTGTCATTGATTCTTAAATATTTTTATTCTAATGAGATTGATGAACCCCCAACCCTTTTGGAATTACAGACCTAGGCTTATCAGTATATACGTAGAATATAATTGTTTTTTTTTTCTTTACTGCCAATCTATTTGAAGGATTGCATGATCATCACTAATTGATAATGTACAAATGTGTCATTTCTCACATGAAATATTCTAAGCATATTTAAAACTTGTTTTTAAATTCATATTTTGTAGTTTCCTAGACAGAGTGTCAAGATTTTTTCCCATGCATTCAGTATTTCACATAGACCCTGTGCTTGCTAACAGAGGCTTTAAAAGGAAATATAGTAATGGCCGGACTGTAATTCTCTTATAGTGAACTGATCATGGTGGCTCTAGAAGTGAAGAAAGATAAGCTTTTGAGAAAGAGTTGGGAAATAGAACTTTAAAATGGTAAAAATTTTGGGGACCATTGATTGTTAGGAATATCTCAAATGGTGACGGGAGAATTTTGTGGGTCTTTAACCTACATATAGTGCTGAAACCACTGTTATATCAGAATATCTCTTATCTATGTAAGGTAGAAAAACGTATATCTTAAATTATTATGCTAAAAGTAGAAATCAGACAATTTCACAGAGTAGGAGGTGTTTCATTATATGTTTTCTAAATAGTCTGTTTGGCAGTGGTTGCATGTTAAGATTTCTTTGAAATCATAGCTATTTGGGCCTGAATTCCTTGCTTGTTTCATCTGTAAAGTACAGTGTATTTTTGTTCTTGTAGTTTGTTTTTCTTTTCTTGATAAACATTTCTCCTTGTTTACTTACCTCAAGAATTTTGCATATCTGGGGTATATATAAAACTGGAGAAAACAAAATTTCAGCTTTCCTATAAACAGTCATTGTTTTTCACTCTTTTCGGTTTGTAATTGCTGATTTAACAATTTATTTGCAAATTAACTCTTTGTTCTTGTGTGATCTTTCTGGATCTCCAAAGTTCAGAGAGTTCTGATCCACAGGTAGCAATCTTTCTTTGTAAAGTGTATCAGTTATCATACCTGTTAAACTTGTGCATTATAGAAATAAGTTATCTGGTTAATGGAGGTATTAAGGGACATTTTGGGATAGGCAGTTTCTGACTCATGATAATGTCATGATGGAAACATTATAGATGAGGTAAGGTTTCTGTGCTGTATTTAAAAGACATAATCAATTAGAGGAAGTCCTGTTTTTTCAAGATATTTAAGTGTTCATTTGAATCAAACTAAAAATGATTGCTTAAAAATTATTTTGAATAATGAATTTTCAAGTCAGTAGCTTATGAATATCAGAAATAAACTGAAATATGAAGCTAAATAAAATGTTTACTGCCGAAAATTTTGCTATTATTTTTCTTTAGATTCCAAGCGGAACTTAGGAACTTGAATATACGCAGAAGAGTGAGATTAGATGCTCATTTTTTTTGAGAGCGTACAGAAGCCTATGTTGCTTGGTTGTATGTAAGCTCATTTTATCTTTGGCAAATAGTAGACAGTTAGTGATATGTGGGAAGATATACCCCAATTCCATTTATTCTTGTTGTGGTATCAGCTTTTTCTGAAAGTCTTTGAAACTGGTATGTTTTTCTTCTCACAAGTTATTAGTGCTTAATCAGATCTTACATTCCACCACAGTCTGAGTGGTGTGAAAATGGAAAGAATAGATGATACTGGATTTGATGGTTGAAAAAAAAGAGAAAATTAGTAAAGCTCTGAATTTCTCTACTGAGACCTAAAGTCAGCAACCTGATTTCATTGCATTGTAGACCATAATATTTCTGCACATTTACTTTTGCGTTTCAATTATATAAATCAGAGGATCACCTTGACATGATGAGGTTTTAATCTTACAGTGTATTTTTTTTTTTTCTGGGAATGAAAATGAAGGAACATACCTCTTCCTGGTGCTAAGAAAGAATCTGCTTTTGGTGTCTGGATTTAATAATACCTTCCTGGAGAAAGAGGCAAACAGGTAGTCAAGTCCAGAACTCAAACTCTGATTCTGTGTTACAAACACACTACGATTCCAGCATACCTTTAAATAGGTGACATTAAATTTATGTTTCAGTAAATAAATAAATAAATACACAAAGAAAACTGAGAACTTTGCTGTTCCAAAGAAAGGCTAACACAAAATTGAAAAAAAATAAATGATAAAAGGTTTGTATAAATTTTAAATGTATGTACTAAGATGAAAAACATAGAGAAAGTTTGTTACCTCAAGGTTTTCAGTATGCAAGGTTGTTTCAGTTGCTGCTCACCATAAAATGATGAATACAAGCTAATAAAAATTACACTGTTCATTTAAGTAAGATTTATGTAGATGAAAGTGGACAAAGTGACTGGAATGGGAATTTGAAGTATATCATTTCTGTAGGATAAAGGCTAATCTCTAGGATGTAACTAAATTATTTAATTAAATACATGCTCTTTCTTCTAACCCCTTGCCCAGATGGAGACATTTTGAATGGCACTGGAGTTACTTTGCTTTTACAGCACAGGTTTGGACTGCTGATGAGCACTAATTGACATAACTAAATGATGTAACTCAATGTTTTTCTAGATATCATCAAGTACTTTGTTCCATGTAGGAATATTTCTATGTTATGGAACACAAGAGAAATCTTTCTCTCTGTACAAGGTAATTTAAATTAAAAAAAAAAGTTTTAAAAAATCTTTTTAAGTACTTAACTATCATTTACATTACAAAGCTTTGTAATTTCCAAATGTAGCCAATGAGTAGTTCTTCTTTGGAACTGCAAAGCCTGGCTCCACAAAACATATATTTTTGGTTGCTAGAATATTTTAAGTATTGGGGGTTTTTTAAATGCAAATGAGATAAAGAAAGTAATTATTATTTTTTTTAACTAGCCCACATTTTTAATGTTCATTGTGTAAGTAAACCTGAATAGAATTTCATGTCCCAGTGACAAGGGACTTTACAAGCCTCAGGGTGTTTTTGCTACTGATTTTGAAGTCTCTCTGCAAGGAAATAGGTTAGACTGACTTAAGAAAAGGTCAGCAGATTTCATCACAGTGGAGATTCTTACAGAACGATGAACCTAGAAGTAGGAGCTGCTGCCAAGGTCTCCTTTAGTGAAGTTACATAGCATAGATATTTATAGTTAGGTTTGGATGAGAATGTGCACTTCGAGAGCATTGTACTGATTAACGTTTTTAATTACCAGTATTTTTTTTTTTACCAAAAATGCTAAGCTTTTATTGTAGTTGTATTGGATTTTCTGTAGTATGAATGAAAATGTTTTTGAAATAGAAATATTTGTTTCAGACTTCTTTGATAATAAATAATATATTTTTGGTTTGTATGTTACTGTATGTTTGTGTGTGTAATCATTATATATCTATAGTACCTATACTATGTTAGTGCTTTTCTTGAAAAGCATATTCTATAGTAAAATAGTACCTCACCCACAATAAGTGTATTTTAGTATGATACTTACATTTTCTTTGAAAAATTTCTAACGCATGACAGCAAACTTAATTTTGTGTATGAATTTTATTGGTAGTTCAAAAAGGCTAGTCTGTTTGTTAGAGGCTAAATACATTTGGTATTTGTGTGTTTGTTTGTTTGTTTTAATCTATGATTTTTCATTTTCTGCTTAAGAATAGCTTTCTAATGACTTGATATATGCATAAATGTGATGAAGCAGGATTCTTCTCCAGTGATTCTTTCTTGTAACCTAAATTCTGTAATTCACAGATTGTAGTTCATAGCCTTTCCAAAATCTTGCAATGTTTACTGAGCATTTAGTTATTTGCACACTTAACTGCTTTATGCATTGTCAGTATCCCAGCTGAAACAGATGCTTCTCTAATTTTCATCTGCATAGTTTATGTATAACTGAGACTTGAATTCCTCAACCTTAATTAGTACTTTGTATCTCTTTATACAAAATTCCGATGAGTTTTTTTTACCACTGTAATCTGTATTCCAGTGACTACAAAATAAATGAACTCTTGAACTTCATTGCTCTATTTCTTTCTTTCCCTTTTCTTGCTATGTAATCAGAGCAAACACACATGAAATGTGTAATATTTTGTTCTGAAGAACATTTTAAATTGTGGTATTTAAGCCAACAGAGATAAGGTTCCATCAGCCATGGAATCTTTGTATATAAGAGGTTTGCATGGCAAGATGGTTTTCCTGGATTTTAACTAGGCTCTTCATGTCCATTGCAAGCCTTGTCTAGCTTGACTCTGATCAGGCTTGTACCTGGAGTTGTTCTTATGGCATTAGTCCGTTACACATGCTTTACCCTAGGCTTTTGCTTGTATGATTACAGGATGAAGACTTATGTATGTCTGTCTTTCCCTTCACATGTTTGGGGATGCACAAAAAATTAATAATGGAATACTCCTGCTATTAATTCCTTCCCATGATCTTTTCAGTTATCTTGGATCATGACTTTGTCAAGAAATGGGACTAACCATAATGTAACACAGGATGCTTTAGTAATTTTTATGTAGAAAACTGTTCGTCAGGTTGAAAAAATTGAGAGAATCATCCCTGACAATGAAAGTAGTCTGAAGAAATGCAAGCCTTTTTTTGTTTCTAATACGAGTTCTTTAACTTAGCTGGTGTGTGTATTTTAATAATTTGAAAGTATATATGTTCCACCTAAGGAACTAACTTCAAAATTATTGCCAGTCATATACATCAGCAGCAGTCCTCACTACCGAGCAAATTGTTTTCTTAATAAAATGTTTATCTCAATCTTCAGTCTGGTGCACAGATGATTTATACCTCTTTAATAAATATTAAAAAATGAAGCCTTCATTACTAGCATAGTTTTGGCTTGCTAAGATAAACAGTCTGGTTTCTGAGAATCTCTTTTTTCTTCCTATTTTCTCTCTGAAAATGGATTTGTGAGGAGGTTCCTTTGCAGCTCAAGTCTTCTAGGCATTAGATTGGTAAATCCCACTCCATTATGGCTTCTACTTACATTTTAGTTTCCTAACAAGAACGAACAAAGCATCATTCTAACTCCAGGGTCCATACAATTGTGCTGAAACAAGTGAGAGGCCCATTTCCACAGAGCTTGTATAATGATTTTTACTGGCAATTTTTAAGAAAAAGCAGATAAAGAATTTTAAATTCTAGCTCTAGAGATCAAATGACCCCAAACTGCAATTTGTGTACAAGTAAGAGAATTAGCATTTTAGTCCTCTTTTCGATGTAAATTTATTCAGCAAATTCTGTTGTCTAAGTAGCTTGTATGTGTTAAACAACTGTGAGGTTGTGATGTTACTACTCTAAAAACAGATCTTTTGATGTAATGCACATGATTCTGGAAATCTTTGTGAAATTAGAACATAATGCTCTATAAATATAAAATATCTTTATCATACTCAATACAGTTCAATCTATCTGTCATATCTGCTTATCAAGGTTTCGTGTTGCAGATATAACGTTTGAAATGAACCGGTAGCATAAGCAAACATTTCTGATGGCTTATTAAGGTTGTTTGCTAGTTCATTGGATATCACCTGGCAGATTCTATTCTATGTTTGTTGTAGATAAACAGTCATTAATTTGGGATCTGATGTACTAAAGCTCAATTTCCTTGCAGAATTCCAATAACAATTAACAAAACCAGGATTTCAGCAGCCCCAGTGGCACATGCATCAGCAACACAATGCATCTGATCTTAAAAAATAGAATGTTTACCTGAAAAGATTCTTAACTGTGGGGTTTTTTTGCTCATTACTAACTTCAGATAGTGTATTTTGTTTTTCATGGTTGGCATTTGTTTTAAGTATAGTATGGCTATATATGTGTAAGATAAGGCTGTTTTCTACTCTTTTCTACTGAATACTTAAGTAGTAAAAGGATGGAGTATGAGTAGTTAAAGGGGCAATGCATTGCTAGTTAATTTTGAAAATGCTAGTAAATTACTAATGCTGCTATTCCAACAGCACTCACTGCAATTTTAGCTAAACTTTAAGTAAATTAAGCAACACTGATTGTGTGGAAAGGGTAAGTTAAATGCGTCTAAGCAAGTATGTAGAGATTAAGTGAAGTTGTAAAGAGAAAGTTTTATTTTTCATAATTATTTATCTCCTGATATTAGTATTCATCTAGGACACAATTGGGATTGTCTGGAGCAGTTATTTTTGAATTTAGGCTTCTTACTCATGTCACTGCTGTGATTAACTTCAGTTCCTAATTACAGCAGGGAAACCAGCAACTTTCAGAACCTAAAGCAGCAAAAAAGTTTTGTTTCTTCTTAGGTATTTTTGTTGCTATTAATCATAAAAAAAGATGACAAGGAAGACTACAGATGAGACTTCACATATATACAGTATTTGTTTTCTATTTATTAGCATGCATTTTTTTAAATAAGATACAGCTACTTTTTGATGGTGTAACCGTTTATGTTCATAAAATGGTGTCAGTTCCAGTTGATTTCCAGATAGGCTTCTGCTATCACATGCAAACAGTTTTGGTATATGCTGTTTTATTCCTAAAGCAGTGCAGCTGTGACACCAGAGCACTAATGGCACAACTCTCCTTCTGAGTCCAAAAGATTGTGGCATACAGTGTTCTTTTTTAGAGATATGTCATAGATGTGTAGGAGGTGAAAAAATGTTTCTTCACTTCTGCCATAGTATCAGCAATGTCTCACACAGTGGCTCTAATTTGTTGACAGCTCAGTGAGTCCTGAATGCCTTCATTTGATTATAAAGTTGAATTTTAATTCCAGTGAAGGCTTTTTTTTTT
The DNA here is from genome assembly GCF_002078875.1 of Numida meleagris. Classification (NCBI taxonomy): domain Eukaryota; kingdom Metazoa; phylum Chordata; class Aves; order Galliformes; family Numididae; genus Numida; species Numida meleagris. The sequence goes on from NC_034409.1 coordinate 140,926,110, forward strand.
TTTTTTTTTTTTTTTCCTTAAAGTAACATGAAAATTACACAATTTTGGACTCTATTGCCTAGCACCACAGAAACTGAAAAGTGTCTTTAGGGGACAACTATTGAAATAGGCTATTTTGGTCTTGTATTCTTTGCTAAGCTTCGGGAGAAAATTTTCATCATGGACTGGACCTTGGTTTTTTGAGTACTGGATGAAATCAGACTTTCTGCATTTGGAGTGTGTGGTTTGTTACATTGATTCTTCTCTCTTCACTTGTTCCATGTTTTTTGAACAACTGTTAGGTAGTCGGTTGGTGAACTCATTTTGAATATTGTTGGTTTGTCCGTTTGTTTTCTGGTATCTAAGCTCCCGTTTCAGCAGAAGGGAGAAGATTGAATTAATTTTCTTTATTGGGGTCATTCAGACCCTGTATTTGGAGCAAGATACAAATTTTCCTATTTGCATTCCAAAAGGAGAAGGAGAAATATGAATTCTATAGCTCTGAAAACAACTTGCCACAGATTTTTCCTTTAAATTTCAGCAGAGGTGCTTTGGAAAGTAAACATAGTTAAACAGACATGGCAATACTCAGTACAGAGTTACAAGGATTTATTTTGTCAACCTTCAGTGATGTATATGTAAAACTGAAGGAAGACTAGCCATGAGGTATTGAGCTGCTGTTCACTTATCATATCATAGAATCAGAGACTGGTTTGGGTTGGAAGGGACCTGAGATCATCTAGTTCCAACCTCCCTCTAGACCAGGTTGCTCAAAGCCCCATCCAGCCTGGCCTTGAATGCTTCCAGGGAAGGGGGAATCTACAACCTCTCTGGGCAGATACCATAGTGTTTATATGCCAATTATACTTGGGTAACTGTCTGCAAATTAAATGCCAAAAGTGTTGGAAGGGAGAGAAGTTGTTTTGACTCTCCTAGAAGCAGAATGCAACTACGATACATAACACATGCAGACCAGCTATGATATTAGATGTTAGGGTTGCTCCTCTGTATAGCTGTGGCAAGTATATGTGGTGGAGATGTTGCTTCCCTAATCACTTGAACTCTTGAAAAGAAGGATATGGCTATTTCTCTGATGTAGATGAGGCCATAATTGTTCTTGGCTCTGCTGTGACAAGGATTAAATTGCTGGAAGGTATGCTACCTTGTACCTACGCTTTGAGACCACTCAAAAAAAACCCAACAACCCAAAAATAGAGAAGTGGTTTGTGGTTTGCTTAAGATGCAGCTCCTAACTGTAGAACATAACAGTGCTTTGGAACTGTGCTGGCTGCCTAAAAGCTGCAGCTTGGAAATCAGAGTAGTAGGAGTATAAACAATTTATTAAACAAAGCTGTCATCTGGTGAAACAAACCAACATTTAGTTTTGGAGGATTTCACATTGCTAAGCATGCTGTATTTTCTATTTTGTCAGAACAGTGATTCCAGTCACATTTGATATGCACATCCTTTCTGGGCAGGACTGTTTAACCATATTGGTAAGATACATGATTACCCAAGAGAAAAGAATAAAATGAGTATACCTATTTCATTCCATCTAAAAAACTACGGTAGGTATATAAAACTTACTGAAAAAGTACCGTAACATGAAAAAGTCAAGCTTTAACTTTTATTTTACTAGTTCTTTAATGCCTCTTATCTGCTATGCTCCTACAATTTCATGTGTGAAAACATAACCAAGGGGAATAATAGTTTGTTTGTGATACAGTACTTAATGGCAATTATGTAATTTTGGTCAGTGGAGTGGAGCTGGCAGCAAAGTCAGGCTTCGCTATGAGTGGAGAGGCATTTAATGATGAGCAGTGCTGGAAATTCTCTGCAACAGCTCTGAACTGTGGGCTTATTACTCTATACTCAGTGTATATCACTGAGTTTATTTTTCTTACACTTTCTACTATTAAAATTTCAGTTCTGTAAAGGCAAAATAAATTACAATAAGTTGGTTCTGGGTCTGTAAGGTAGAAAGCTGCTGCTGACACTAACTAAAGTTTATGTAGATTTTGGTAAATAAAATCAGACATGTTGAATCAATTTCCTTGATTTCCATAGGTACAGTAGCTACGTGTATTTTTTAGACTGAGATTTTAATTTTGCTACCTTGAATTGAAGAATTTACTTTTCATTCTGTCGCTATACTTAGCAAATGAGACTTTGAGACCAATTACTGCACATTAGAAGTAACCCTGGCAGTAGTATATACATGAACAGACTTTTGATAAGGAAGAAGTGCATTTAGCACTTTGGAGAAAAAGCATATTTATGTGCATTAATTGCTGATGATTCTGATGTCCTTCTGGCCTTCTTTGCATTTGTAGATTTTAACAGTATAGCTTTAATATCACAAACTTCATTGTTGCTAATGCTCAGGATGTTTATGACCCAGTCTTTTATAACCTCTGCACCTGACCCCTTTCTACACTACTGCTGAAATGTACCAGTGAGCAATGAACTGGTAAAATTGCTAATACATCCTCGAAATGGTCCATGCTGTTAATTTGATCTCATTTGCTAAGTGCATAGAAGGAGCTTAGTGGAATTTCACCTGAGATGAGATATATGACACTACCTAAAATCCCATAATCACCTGTTGCTTTCATTTTTCATCAATCTGTCCATTTCCAGATTTTTTTCCTTCCTTGATCTCCTATTTCCAAGTGCACCTAACTGATAATGAAAGTATACTATACTTCATTATTGGTGGTCCTTAGTAGCTTCACGCTGTCTGCATTACAATGTGATATTCCAAGGGAGAAAGCTCTGGCAGAGGGTAGGTAGGTGATGGTGCAAGTTGATGAGAGGAAAATGAGAGTATGTTGAGAGAATAGCCCTGTTGTGGTAGACTTCCTGGCTAGTCCTGAGCAGGGAAGCCATGCAAGCTGCATAAGACGGAGTGAGTGACAGTCAAAGCTGTACACTGTGTTACTTATTTTCTGTAATTTGTACTTTGAGGAGGGAAAAAGATAATATTTCTGGGAGTGTTTGTGTTCTTCTTTTTGAGAAGCCTGAATGACCTTAGTACTAATTTTACAAATTAGTTATTTTAGAGGAACGGTTATAACAAATGCATCTTTCCCAGTAATCTTGCAGATAAAAGGTCACTTATTTCACAATTTAAAAAGAAGAATAGAAACATCTACAGCTCTAAAAAAGGTAATTTTGTGTTTCCAAAGGGTAAAACCAACGCAGGAGACACTTATCTTTCTACGTTTTTTAAAGCTGAATCAAAAACATGTCTTCTTTTAAGTTGACGTTCACTTTAAATATACCAAAATGTATCTATGGTTTGTTTAAACTGTAGTCTGTTGCAAATAAGTACTGGAGGTTTTCATTTGAATTGCATTTTACTTTTTTCTAAGTGACATTGATTAAGCTATTATTTGTTTCATAAGAAATTAGACTTCATTTAACATATAACTAAAATCATTCTCTTGGTGGAAGTTTTATCGAATGGATTTTAAAATGAACCATGCTCAGCATTCAGACAGATTTCAATACACCTCATTGGTCATCTAGCATATATTCTTAGAGGACTTTTTCTATCAAATATAGGGAAGCATGCTAAACTTCAGATGTTGAAGTACAGCAACAAACTACCTTTAACATCAAGAGCTGTATAAGTTCAAAACATTAGTCATCATTGCAGTCATTGTAAGGAAGCAGAAACAGCGAAGTACGGTACGTAGTTTAGCAGCTTTACATTTAATTGAGGACTGTGATAGTAGGCTTCACCTTTGCTGAAGAGAGTGGAATGGTGTGTCTGTGTGCATGTAAAATCTGAGATTAGCTACTGCTATGATAGCAGAGGTGAAATTCTGCCCCGCTACAACTCTGAAGAGTCTCTGTAAGAGATACTTCAGAAAATCTAGGTAATTAATTTTGTGACTTAGTCAAGTGATCTTCTGTTGTGCTATGTTTAATTACATTTTGTTTTGTTCTTAATGTTTGTAACTATAATTGCATTTTTTTTAAATTAAAATTATTTAGGATCGTATATTATGAGGGGAAGGAGAAGACAATTAATGAAATATTTGGGGGCACGTTAATAGAGAGAAATTTGTGTTTTCAGTAGTCCTTCTTCCAAAACAGTTTAGCTACTATTTTTTCTGTCCTTCTGATCATGCTCGTTGGACTGATCTTTTTATTTTATCTGAAACAGCTTTACTCTTCTGTCAGGTTTGGATAAATTCCAGGCTTCCATCAGAACAGAACAGTTTTGTTAAAACTTTTTGTTGGAAAAGTGTCTTGAGGCTGGAGAATTTTTTTGTTGATCACCAGGGTGTATCAAACAGCTCTGTGGCTAGATCACTCCTCTTTCTACATAGAAGTTTCAAGTTTAACTTCCTTTGCACTTTGGTTCAGACAAAAAGGCTTTAACCTGTATCTCCACTGGGAATACTTACTGCCAGATTGCTGGTTATTCTTGTGCAAGTAACTCAGGTATTGTTTTTCCCTGGATGAGCTGAATGCCTGTGGCACTGTTGTACACTGTGATAGGGTGCTAAATGTTTATGCAGTCTGCTTATTGCTTTTGAAGGATCACATCAAATTGTTTTTCAAGGGACTATGTAAGAAAAATATCTATTCAGGATCATGGAAGTAATTATTCTTCTGGAATACTGAGGGTCTGTTCCCCTTCAGGTATATCTTTAGTGAAATGTTTACTATTCCCATGTGTTTCTTCAGACTTCTGCTATCCCCACAGACAGTCATCTTAAGCGCTTTGGAGAGAACCAGAATTACTGAGTACAGACATTTTCCTGCTTTCCCTAGGAGGAAATAGTTTTCTGTTTAACACAGCACTTCTTTGAAAAAGTTCTGCTTTCATGATAGCATTTCAGAGGGTTTTGACATTGATTGTATTGACTCACATTTGTCAGAGAAGTTTCAAGGTAGTCATCTATTACTTCATGGATTATTTGTTGCGGTCATTTAACATTAATCAGAATACTTTTTCTGGGATATTTTCATTCCACTGAAGTTCCAGTATGCTTTCCAACCCATCATAGGTTGGTGGCCATGAAGTTTCCTATGAGATTCAGCCAAATCAGACATGTTTCCTATGTAGACAGCAATACTTGACCGTCTTGCAGGTTCATATTTGGACTGTCATGCTGTGAATGAAAGAAAAAATTATTTATAGGGTGACATTTTGAAGCAAATGGCTTCACTGTTTGTGAAGGGAGCCTTGGAGGACTAGATCAGATATATGCTAGACTAGAAACCTTAATGACTCTACTTCCAAAGTCTACTGTAGAAGGAGGTTGCCTAAATAGAGGTTAGACCCATGAAAATACTACAGGTCTCAAGACCAAGCTCTTGAAAGCTCTTGGGCAGGCTCCCTGGTAGAGTGTGAGCCTGAGCTGCTGGGGTGGAATTTCCCTTGCAATTGGGGTAGTAGCTCTGTTTCGCAGAGTCCTCAGTTCTCTGGAGATTAAGAGAAAAAAGGACTTTTCCCTCACAGAGAAGAATGACTTCTAATGAAGAAGGAGTGCTTTATGGTGGAACAAGCAGATTATCTTAATTTTAGCTCTTATCACTAACATTTATCTTCATTTAACACTAATAGAGAACAGACATTTTTTGTGGAAGAAACTCAAGGCATTTAGTTATTTAAGAGATTCTGAACACTTCAATATTTTAGACCTTTGTTGGTGTCCTAACACTATATAAGGTAATCTTCATATTGATTTCCAATTTAGTTCAGCTTTAATTGTCTCAGAAGATTGCGAGAAGTCTTAGGCCTGTTTCCAATACACAAACACTGCCACAAAAATGCTTTTGTGAGTTTTCAAAGGGGATAATTCCACTGAGAAATTATCTTTTCTGAACCACACATATCCAGTAGTTAGCATGAATTGCCCAAAATATAATTTGAAAGCAGATTATTTTATTTAGAATTGTCTGGAAACTGTTGATGAGGGTGTAATTTATTCTCCTTCCAGTTGCATTCATCAGTAGATACTAAAGCGCTGAGAGAAGACTTCATAAGCTGTCATTCTGCTACACAGATAGAAAGCTTCTGATAAATGATGCGTATTTTTGCTGACATCCATTTATTTTATTAACAGTGACAAGCTTTTTCCCCTTGCCTCCACTCCGCTATTTGAAGTTGCTCTATTAAAATCCTTACATTTTCCTAAATGGTGGGATTATTACTGTTATATTATACAAATAAACACATTCAGTTTAATGTAAACTCAGGATAGTTATTGGTCTCTGATATGCTTGTAAATTGTGGTTTCTGTCTATCCTTAATTGTAAATTTTCCGGTCATTGTACATCTTTTTGTATACCCTTTTGTATAGGGGCTTCTATATCCTTGACTAAGGTGCAGAAAGCCTTATTTTTATTGCCATTTTGGACAAATCATCCATCCTCTTTGTACTTCTGCTTAATTATCTGTAAAGTGAGAGTGATGCTGATCTCCTGTGTTGAGGATCTGCCTGGGAATCTTCTGGCAGCTAGAACTCATAGCAACAAAAGAGTTTTCAAAGACAAGCTTGTGGGAGTATTAAGAGAACCTAAAAGCAATCTGGACTAAGCCTTTTGATTTCAGACAGACATTTTCCAGTTTTTTATTATTTTTTCTAGTTTTGAAGTAACTTTTAAATTCAAATTATAAGTCAATTTAATCTTAAAATAACAATATTGAACATTTTAAATGAAATATTTGCTCTTTGACTAAATTATCTAGTTGTGATGTGAAAGTTTTTAAACTCTTCGACTTACTTATGTTTTTGTTTATTTGTTTTGGTGTGGAGAAATCATGCAGCATTGCCCACTTTGGTCTATTAGAGAAGAATGGAAAAGCTTTTGGTGCATTCTTTACTGCTTTTTGTTTCCTTTTTTTTCTTCTTTAGTTCCTGAAGAAAAATGTGGCTCTTTTGTTTTGAAAACAAAGGCTTGCTGTCCTATTTCAGGCAGCTCCTCGTGATATGAAGACTCAGATACAAGTCTTTTTCCTGTTGCAAATATAGTGGCTAACATCACTGTTCCCATACGTCATCTAACTTTAGACTTCTGTCTTTAGCACTGGGTTCTCTGTCCATTCAGAAAGCAGTTCAGTGCACCCATTTGAGAAACCTAAAGGCATGCGGTGTAAATATTTCCTATTTGTGTGATGTGAATAGTTTCTGAGCTGTGTCAGTCCTCTGTAACATGAGTTGGTACTAATTCTCTACTTCATTGTTGTTGCAAAGAAGCATCTTCTAAAATTAAAAAAATAATAAAACAAGCAATAAAAACCTCTGTTGCTTTGGTATTACAGTGGGCAAAGTCCCACTGATTACATCAGATAGGGAATGGCCAGGATCTGTAGAATTCACTGAAATCAGTCATTGCTCAGCTGCTTTCCAGTGTTTTGTGCTTTCTTTGCTGTGTTGCTATGTTCCCTAGAAATAGCTGAAGTGATACTTTGATTATAAAGTGGCAGAGTTCTGGTTTGTTCCCAAAAAAATGCACTAAAAAAACCTGCTGTAAGTTTTGTAGCACTGCACAGCTGCAGTGTGAAAGCAGATGGGGAGTGAAGAAAGAAGTGAGGGTGCTTGCTGCACCAGGGACTGCGTGCTGCCACCGTGTCACCAGAAGCATGACAGTATATTAGTCAGGGTGATGAGAGCTTTTAACTTCTCTTTCCGCTTTCCTGTTCTTCCTTCTCTGGTAAATCCATGCTTTGCGTACCACTAAAAATAAGTTCTTAGTAAAATAAAGTGTAGCCTGCTTGACAGGACCACTTACATGGATTTTAATGAAGATCTTAATAAAGAATAATCAAAGCCTATATATGCCCTTCCTGTCTGTAGAAAAGTGAATTTGGCTTGTGTGTCAAATTTGAATAAGATCTATGTCAGAGATTTCTGCTATTTTTTGTGTACAGAAATAGAGAACTGCATTAAAAGCCTCTAAAAAATCATAAAATCAAGGAATCATAGAATGGTTTGGGTTCAAAGGGACCTTTAAGATCATCTAGTTCCAACCCCCTGCTATAGGCAGGGACAACTCCCACCAACCACTAGGTTGCTCAAGGCCCCATCCAGCCTGGCCTTGAATGCCTCCAGGGAGGGAGCATCCACAACCTCACTGGGCAACCTGTTCCAGTGTCTCACTACCCTCACAGTAAAGAATTTCTTCCTAATATCTAGTCTAAATCTACCCTTTTCCAGTTTAAAGCCATTTCTCCTCACCCTCTCACTACCTGCCCTTATAAAAAGTCCCTCCTCAGCTTTCCTGTAGGCCCCCTTCAGGTCCTGGAAGGCCTCTATGAGATCCTTCCAGAGCCTTCTCTTCTCCAGGCAGAAAAGCCTCAGCTCTCTCAGCCTGTCCTCTTATGGGAGGATACTCTATCATCGGATCATCTTTGTGGCCCTTCTCTGGACTCATTCTAACAGCTCAATATCCTTCATGTACTTCACATACCGCGGAAGCTTTGCTGAAAATGAAGATACTTTTCAGGCTGTTTTCTGAATTAGAAATATCCTTTCTGTTATTTTTTTCTGGCTACCTTTAGGAGTGGGAGAGGTCCTAATAATACGTAGAAGTGTTAAGTATTTCATGCTATACTTAATTGTTTATGAGATACATGTAAATATGCTTGTGAGATGTGATGCAATGGTAAACCATACCAGGTTTCACCTGTAGTATTGTACTAGAGAATAACCCTGCACCAGACGGTTCAAGTAAGAGCACAAGTGTTAGAAAACAAAACCAGGGCTGGCAGGGATTTTTTACACCATGCTGTATCAGTGCAGGGTTTTGAAGTTAGTGTGCCAGTGTGTTAGTGTGCTGATGGGCCTCAGCTGAGAGGGTGCCAGCTGAGCTCAGTGCTGCTACTGGTGGGGCTGGTGCTGCCTGGCCTGCAGCAAGCCTTGCTCTCACTCTCTGAAGCTGAGGTGCCAGATGTGAAGCTGAGGAAAGCCAAGGGAAACATTCCATTGAAGGCTGTCATTTGGACACAGTATCAAATTTGTACCAGTTGCTCCAGCTGCTTGGTGATATCCACTAATACTGGTGCTATCACTGGAGAGTCACCCAGCAAACCAGAAATTGCTGTGGAAATCCTGGGGTTGAATTTCCTGTTTTTCAATCTCTAATCTTTCAGCTTCAAACAACATTTAAGTTCTCAGTATAAAAGATGTGGAGGAAGCAAAAAGAGAATTTAATATTAATGTTCAGAAAACAGTGAAATTTGTTCTTCCTAAGCATGCCTTTTTCCTCTTCTGAATATCCTCTGGCAAAAAAGTGCCTCAGTCTGCTGGGGTTAACAGGATGCTGCTGCAGTACAAATAAATGCATCCGGAGAGTGGAATTGATTTCTGTTTAAAACACGCTAGTTGAATGTGTGTGTTCTGCAAAGGAGTTTTCAGGACAAGCTTCCAAGTAAACGGTGGAGTGGAAACCCTGTTGTGAGAAACATCAACAGCTGACAGATTAGGATGCTAAGCAAACTAGTTTAAATTTAGTTGTGCCCATATGGCACCATTTGTTTATAGTATAGGTGGATCTCCTAAAAAAAACCAAATACATAAGAACCTGAGAGGGCTATTTGGGTCATATCAGAAATTCAATCCAAACAGAACAGTCTGGGAGAGACTGAAGTTGTTGTAGGGTGGAAAGGCTCATCCAAAAACTTGGGAACTTCAGTGTCTCCTGAGGGTGAGCAGTGCTGAACAGTGCACGATGGCTGTTCTGCGTGGATAAATAAGCTCTCTTGGGTGTAATTTGTTTAATGGATTTTTGACCTTTCCTTTATAAATGAGTGAAATCATACCTTTAGCTGTCCATTTCTGCCCACCACTATGAAGGTCCAAGTGCAAAGTCCTGCACCTGGGCCGGGGCAATCCCAAGCACAGATACAGGCTGGGTGGAGAATGGCTCGACAGCAGCCCTGAGTGGAAGGATTTGTGTGTTTCTGTTGATGAAGGACTCAACACAAGCTGGTAACGTGCACTTGCAGACCAGGAGGCCATCCATATCCTGGGTTGCATCAAGAGAAGCATAGCCAGCATGTTGAAGGAGGTGATTATCCCCTCTATTCTGCTCTCGTGAGACCCTATGTGGAATATTGTATCCCATTCTGGGTCCCCTAACACAAGAAGGACATCTTCCTGTTGGAGTAGGTCCAGAAGATAATCAGATGATAGAGTATCCTCCCATAAGAGGACAGGCTGAGAGAGCTGGGGCTTTTCTGCCTGGAGAAGAGAAGGCTCCGGAAGGACCTTATAGCGGTCTTCCAATACCTGAAGGGGCTCTGCAGGAAAGCTGGGGAGGGACTTTTTATAAGGGCAGGTAGTGAGAGGGCGAGGGGAAATGGCTTTAAATTGGAAAAGGGTAGATTTAGACTAGATATTAGGAAGAAATTCTTTACTGTGAGGGTAGTGAGATACTGGAACAGGTTGCCCAGCGAGGTTGTGAATGCCCCCTCCCTGGAATTATTCGAGGCCAGGCTGGGGCTTTGAGCAACCTGGTCTAGAGGGAGGCATCCCTGCCTATAGCAGGGGGGTTGGAACTAGGTGATCTTAAAGGTCCCTTCCAAGTCAAACCATTCTATGATTCTATGATTCTGTGATAAGGAGTTCGGGGTAACTAGCTCAGATACAGACATCCATATATGGTCAGAGGAATCTCACTTGTTTGGACTTTGGAGGACACCAATTACAAGTTGTGGAATTTGTCTTGTTTAGTATCTTCATATATGTAACTGGTCATCTATTTTAGAGAGAAGGCCAGACCTAGCAGCTAGTGATACTGTTGTATCTGTTTTTGACCAAGTAAACAGTGAAGAGGGGAGCCATCATTATCGAATTGTCATTCAGCAGACTTGAGGATTATGTTTTAGTTTTGGTTTTGCCAGTTTTGTATTGCACATCTTAGAAGAAAACACGCATTTAGAACTCCCATGGATATTCAGTCTGAGTCACTGCTCTACAAAATGCACTGATAAGTTGTTAGTTGTTTTGGTTCTCTGTATACAACCAGAAATTACAGATTGTTATTTCTCTGGTAGCTACAAGATGTAGTTTGTATTTTTGGTTAAATGCATTGTCATCCTGAAGATAATCTGAGTGTTTCCATAATTTTTTAAAGGAGAATGTATATGATTGATATTATTTTTATTTGTTTTATTTAGTTAGGTTTATGGATATGTTTTATTGTTAAGGTTGGACAACAGGAAGGAGTGCAGTCTTACGTCTTCCTGATTGCTCAACTTAGGTGGAGATACACAGTTAAGAAAAGATGCTGGGCTGAAGAGTGCGGTAAACAGGGAGTGAAAGACAGTATGTAAGAATCAGGGCAAAGTGAGCCTGTCACCTGAATAGACTAAAACAGTACAGAAGGTAGATGTATAGCCAATTCTTTAAGGTGAGGGAGCAAAGGAAGATTAAAAATATGTCATGAGGTCACTGTGAGAACACACTTACATGTGATGAGAGATTTATTTTAAAACTCTTATTTCTTATTTCACTTTAAGGTTATGTGTTTAAAAGCTTTTCTTTTTTTTTTCTGAATTGTGTTTTAATAAACTTTAGCTCTGGAGACTGAAAGCCCTTCCAATGGTTTTTGAGGTATTTTGGGGTATGTCTCCATCAAAACTAGCTCTGAGCTCCTTCAAAACCCAGTAGACCTTTGCAGTTTTTCATGATTTTGTGGAATTCTTTTATTTTTTGGAATTGAAAAACAGGTTCTATTTAGTTCATGGAGCTCGTGAGGAGCTCATGTAGTCACTAGTGACTACATCTCCACCGTATCATCAAAAGAGTTGAATCAGAGGATTTACTCCTTATGAGTTAACAGTCATTTCCCAGTAGATGCTACAAGTATAATTCTACTTAGTTTCTGGTTAGTAGCTAAACCTTATGGATTAAATAGCCAGAGAACCAGTGTAATCATGGTGGTATAAATGCTATTATTTTTTTTTCTCCAGAGGCATTAGCTGGCATCAAAGGAGACAGCCATTTGTATTGATTTTGTTCTTGCTAAAGTGAGGCTTAAAGCAATGCTAATTAGAGAGAAGCGAGGTGACAATGTTCATATGATGGTCCCTCAAAAAAAGGGTTTGATAAGTCACTGCTTATGGCAGTTTTCTGTGATGTGTCATGTATCAGTGTCAAAATCCACTGATATCCTTAAAGACTAGCTCCTGGAGTCATTTCATAAGAGTTTATTTTGTTTCATGGTAGCAGAGATGGAAAAGGAGACAGAAGAAAAAGAAAAAAAAACACACAACAAAACTTTAGTTGTGGCCCAATTCAACCTTGAACTCAAAAAAACAAGCAGGAAGTACCTCCAGTAAAGAGACACTGTTTTGAAATACAGATTATAGGAGTAAATCTGCAATGCTGAATTAGAAAGGGAATAGACTCATGTCCTTAAAGTACAGGGGATTATTTTCTTGTCTCACTTGCTAAAGATCAGTTTTCCAAGCTGCTTCTCTTAAGACTACTGAGTGTATTTAATACCACAGATTATGAGATATTGCAGTCTGTAGGCAGAACAAGATTCTTGTCTTTCTCATGTGTAGAAATTGGAAAAAAACTTGATCTCAGAAAATCAAAACAACAGTGTATTTCTTCCTTTGCTGTCTCTCCACATTTTCTTGCATTCTTGCAAATGTGCAAGTGCTTTTACACAGAGTAGAATAAAGTATCAGGAAACGTCTGCTCGTTCTTCACCAGATCCTTGATTAATTAACACTTAGTTACACTGAAAAAAAAAAAAAGAATAACTGAAATACTTAGTACATCTTGCTGTTTTCTGGTTCAAAGAGTTCTTAATAATCCACATCCTATAACTCATGACATTTTTTTGTGTATATCATTTAAAAAAAATACAGTAGATAGTTGATTATACTTTTTTTGGATGTGTTACCTTGATTTGTTTTCTTTTGTTTTTAGAGTTTTCAAAGATTAAACTGAATGTAGCAACCCTTTTTGAAAGAACAATGAATGTATGATATTAAAAATTCTTTTATAGAGCTTCCATGTGAACTAATGACAGCACATTCATACACAAATATATTTTTTCTAGATAAATAAAGTATTTTATTCATATTAACAGTGCATACTTAAGCTTATCTCAAGGGACCACTGTAATCTTGCTTTATACAAAAACGATACAGATTGTTCCTAGCCAATAAATAACAAGTATAGAAATGTATATTTTCCCCTTTCATGATGGGATTATCCTTTTCACATTGGATAATCAATAATAATTTTACTCTGTCCACATATCTTTGGAGTCTTCTTTTTATCTCCATTACTATTACCTGTTCATGAAGAGGACTGAAATGTAATTTGCATTTTAACAGTTCTCATTTTGCTGAGACATTATTACTTTGTAAACAAATCTCTTCAGGTCATGTTGGTTAATGATGTGGTTTGACAAGAATTTAACAGTCTTGTTCAACATTTTCATCAGTGGCCCAGAAGAAGGGACAGTGCACCCTCGGCAAGTTTGCTGATAATAGCAAGCTGCAGGGAGTGACAGACACACCAGAAGGCTGTGCTGCCATTCAGCAAGACCTGGACAGGCTGGAGAGTTGGGTGGAGATGAACCTGATGAGGTTCAACAAGGGCAAGTGTAGAGTCCTGCACCTGGGGAGGAATAACTGCATGCATCAGTACAGATTAGGGGCTGACCTGCTGGAGAGGAGCTCTGCAGAGAAGGACCTAGTTGTCCTGGTGGGCAACAGGTTGGCCATGAGCCAGCAGTGTGCCCTTGTGGCTAAGAAGGCCAATGGTATCCTGCTGTGCGCTAAAAAGAGCGTGGCCAGGGGGTTGAGGGAGGTGATCCTCTCCCTCTACTCTGCTCTGGTGAGGTCACATCTGGAGTACCATGTCCAGTTCTGGGCTCCCTACTTCAAGAAAGACAGGGAACTTCTGGAGGGAGTCCAGCAGAGAGCCACAAAGAGGATGAGGGTCCTGGAGCATCTCCCATACAAGGAAAGGCTGAGAGACCTGGGACTGTTCAGCTTGGAGAAGAAAAGACTGAGAGGGGATCTTAACAGTGCTTATAAATGTCTAAGGGGCAAGCATCAAGTGGATGGGGCCAGGCTTTTTGGTGGTGTCCAGCAGAAGGACGAGGGCCAATGGACACAAACTGAAACACAGGAAGTTCTATCAGAACATGAGGAAGAATTTCTTTACTGTGAGGGTGACAGGACACTGGAACAGGCTGCCCAGAGAGGCTTCTGAGTCTCCTTCTCTGGAAATATTTAAAACCTGCCTAGATGCTTTCCTGTGTGACCTGCTGTAGGGAACTGCTTTAGCAGAGGGTTGGACTAGATGATCTCCAGAGGTCCCTTCCAACTACTACAGTTCTGTGATTCTGTGATTTATGTTAAAGCATAATGATTAAATAACAATATAGAAAAATAAATACCCAACTAGGGAAAATTTTTACTTTTTCCACTTTTTAGATGATTCTAAGTCAGTTTACTAATTGATATTCTTTGTAGTAAAATCTGTCAGGTATAAATAATAAATCCCTGTTTAGTACATTCTTAATCACTAAATTAAAACTTGATTAAATTATAATCTTGTAATTTTTATTTCCTTTTGAGTAAATTTTTAATTCAAATATTAAACAAGTATGGTTTTAGTCACAATTTAATGTTTTTACTGTTTTATTAATCAAGAGTTTATATTAGTGCACTAAATTGTTAGCACAGATGAAAAATGAGTCATGTTTCTGCTGGCTTTCTAATGTACGTATTTCAGTCTGTCCTAAGCTCAGTTCACTCAACCTAAATGAAGTGGAAATGACAATTTGTGATTTTTTCTGTGGTTTTATAAATTGCTGTAGTATGTCTGTTTATGGTGGTGGCAGTAAAACTTGAGAATGCTGCATTAAGAGATATTTGTATTCTCTACATTTTTAACCTGAAGAGGCTTATTCAGCTACCAAAGAAAAATGAACTTCTTTGCTCTCCTATGAGCCTGTAACATATATTGCAATTCCTAGCTACTGCTTTGCAACTGAATAAAATCTCTTTTGTGCCAGCTATGAGCTGTGTAATTTACTTGTTTGCCTGCAATTTTAAGGCTAGCCAGTAGTCAAAAGTGAAATTTTCTTGAAAATAATGCCTTCCTTCAATGTTTTGTGCCACTGGTAAGAAACTAAGAGTAGGTAGAATACCCTCTGTTGTGGAGATACGTAGTTCAGAAGTGATTATACTGCTTATCTAAGCAGAAGGAATATACTGCTTCATTCTGTTTGCTTTTATGTATTCTGTCAAGTATTAAATGAAATTAATAACGAGTTAAAGACCCCTGCCACTTGGCATTATTGAGGAAGATTCCTCTATATAGGAGTAGCAAATAGAGTGTGGTTCAGAATATAATACATTGCATTGCAAATTATCCTATCTTCTTTTCATTGAGCATTGCCATGATAATTTGGAATACTTTCTCAATAGATTTCTTAGGCTCTTTCCAAATTTAATTCAAAGTCCATTTGTGAAGGAAATACAGACTGATTTCAAATATTTCATCACTTTGTGATGCAGCATGAAAAGAGACAAACAATGAAGATTGTAAAAATAAATATAGTGGTTAATCATTTCATTCTAAAAATATGAAATGTCTAGGAAATGGAGAATCAGACTAATTCTTTGATAAGTCAAAATTTAAATGGTAATAGAACCTGTCACATTGTGGTGCCTTAATATTTTCTGAAGTTTGGTTGTTCAGGAAGCATTTTTATAGGAAGTTACCAAAACGGAGCCAATTGCAAAAATGAGGACACAAAAATTGCTTCAGTATTCATTGTTTAATGTCTTTGTTTTAAAGAGAAATGTTAAACAATATTTTTAATGATGTTTTATTGTCAGAATTCAGAAACAAGAATATATTGGTTAGAACTGAGATGTTGAAGTATGCAAGGAAGTCATAAATAAAATACTACAATAAGTTGTTTTGGTTGGGTTTTTTTGGAAAGGCAAGAAGATTCATCAAAACAGGTTATTTTTAGACTTATTTAAAATTAAAAGAGCAAATAAAAATTCCAATAGCATATCTGGTGTAATATAGAACTTAGACAATATAATTTTCTTATTAGCATTTCCAAATAAATTTTGAAAGCATGAGTACAGTTGTTCAAAGATGATTTTTAGTGTTAGTGGAAGATGATGCCTGTCAGGTAACAGCTGAATCCATTAAGCTGTGATTAGTGTTAACTGAGTAACGTATCTCCAGGTTTTTACATAGTGAGAAATTAGAAACCATTGAATTTCATTGTATTAGAAGAAAATAGATCAACAGTGGAAGACAGTACTTAGAGAGAAATCACCAACAAAACCACATGTTGGAAGATCAAAGTAATTGGAAATGTACAATATAGTGCAGTAGGAAGATAAATACACACTATTAAATAAAGTTACTAAATCTAAACTACCATGATCTGCCTAAAATTTTTGTTTGGAAACCACGTGGCTTCATAACAGTCTAAACCTCTTTCCTTCCCAACATATACCCTGCAAAAATAAGGCAGCTGATAGAGGAGACTGTTAGCAATTACGTTATAGGCAAGTGTGTTAAATCCAATCACCCTGTGAATCTGAACAGATAAAAATTATCACAGTGAGAAGCCAAGCTGATGTAATTCTACTGACAATCACATTTGCTTAGGCAAAACCACATAGGAAGAAGTAAATTTCATGTAGTTAAAAATATATTGTAAGTCCTAGAGACATAACATCAGCACTGAAGAGATCCTGTTTTTCAGTTTACATAAAAAAAATTCCCAACAGATAGGCAATGACACTGGCAGAGAAGGTATTATTCTGTGCTTTCAAGAAAAGCAATCATTTTGCAGAACTCCGACTTGCTTTCATAGTTTACGAAGAAATTACATCAAGACAGTGGAAGTGCAAATGACAGTGCAGACAGATAGGACTTTGTGTCTCTCTTAAATGTGTTCTCAGTACGAGGTTCTGCGGGAGATGGGTTTGTGATGTTAGGCATGAATGGACAAAAAGTATAGTTAAAAATAAACACCAAAGTTGAGTGCTCTGCAATCATTGTGAAGACAGAAAAATAAGTGAACACAGAGAAATAATCTGTCTAACAAAGCCACAGCATTTCAGAATAAGTACTATTATTACTTACGGGAACAGGGAATAATGGAAGCTATTGCTTTTCTGAGTTCACATTATGTCCTTCTTCTGTCTGTCCTGAATAGAGCAAAAATTTTCTATGAAAGACATTTTATTTCAAAGACTTTAATTAGGTTTAGTTTTCTGATGTGTATTATAAGATACTGAAAATTTTACTCTTAGAATCAGAGAGCACTGATATATAAATGCCCATATTGTATAATTTCCTGTTAACAAAGAGAGGAAGTAAAAACAGGACAATCAAAAAATTAGAAACAGAGTTTCTGATTGTCAGAGAGACTGACAAGACAGTTACGGTAGTAAAAAAAAAGGAGTGTGTAAGGCTTTTGAATGCAAGAGCTGTGTCATAAGAAGAGTTGCAGAGTTTAATATTCGGAATGAGAGAATGTGATGGCTTTAGATGAACATTCAGGTTTTTGTCACCTTTAAATGAAGCACAAAATCTTCATCTTCCATTTTGAACTCTTTATCGGCTGTGTGCTTTAGGAAGCCTTCCTTCTGGATTGCGTAACACATATCAGAGGATCCTGCTTTTCTGTGGGCTGGGATGACTGTGCCGAAGCTGCTCTTTTGCACCACCGACACGATTAGGAGAACGATGAAATTCACTGTATTGACTGTACCTCTCAGTGTAGTGCCGAAAGTAAAACAGCAACAGTGTGCTTGAGAAAAGGACTGGTTTTAGAAGCTGGGAAAAGTGTTTCAGTAGAAAAAGGAATACTTTAAATGAGAATCAAAAGAAAGAAAGGAAGTGTCATTTCACATGAGATTTTGTCCCTCCTTCTGAAACTGGAAAATATTTCTAAGTTACTGAGTAGTACTGACACATTTTAAAGTTTTGTATGGTCTTCAGACATTAGTATGAAACATTAATGAGTTTCTGGATGAAAATGAGGTGCTAGAGGCTGCCTTCAGCTATGTTCTAGTGCATAGGTTCTAATGCTGTCCACGTTGGGCAGTTAATTATTAAATGAATCAGAATGGCTTCAGCCATGAAGACTTAATTCACAGTCTTCATAATTCACAGTCTAAAACTCTACACAACACTGTTATCAGGATACTCTTTTGTGAGAAGGGGACAAAAAAGTGTCCTTCTGCACATCTGTAGCCTGAAGTACTAGCTGGTAGGTGGGTGTGAGGGACATGAAACACATCTATGCTTTGGGTGGGTGCTGTGCTTGAGAATTTCACAAGAAACCTGTGGGTTACTTTTTTTTTTTTTAATCCTAAAACAGGTTAGTAATGTTTTTGGTATTTCAAATTAGGTTTAAAAGAAGATTCTTAAGCAATGCTGACAGTAACATCAGAGAGAACAAGAAATGCCAGTCAAGGTACAGTGACTGCTGGAGCATCACAGAGCTAAAAAAAGGTGGCTGCTGTATTGTGGTCCACCAAGACCTGTACTTTTAGTACTGAACTGTCTGAAAGTAAAACTGCAGGATGGAAATACAACAAATAAATAAAACAAATTAAGTGCAAGTAAAACATGAAGGACCTAGAGCTGCCAGTTGTTAGCATGGGTTTGATGGGATTCTATGCGTGCACAATATACGTCTTGATATTGCCATTTGTGTGACTTGATGAGGAACTTGTGTCAGATTGGTAATTGACTGGTTAATACAGGTTATTCTCCATAAGAATGTGAGCTGATATGAGATTAAATCAACACCATTTCTTTGCCACATCGATTGTATTTAGGACATTTACTCAAAAGGAGTAGCTCAGTAATGCTAGGCTAAAGCAAACAAACAAACAAAAACAATAACAAAAAACTCTCTGGTAAAAATTAAAAATTGATTTTAAGCTATAAATTTAATTTTAAGACTTAAAATTTTGCATCAAAATCAAAATGGAAGGAACATGTTGTAAAATTAAAACTTCAGTGGATTTTAAGGGATTCATTTTTCATGATACTGAAGCACAATGGGTGTCCTTGCTGTTGTTCTTTTAGCATTGCAAATTCATCTACGTCTGAACATAAAAGTCACAATGTGCTTTTATTTTTTTTCTTGTTTATTTTAAAACTATGCAAGTTCTGAAGGATGAGGGAAGAGAAGATGTTAAAGCCATTCTGTTTGTAAACAGAAAGCATTTTGTTTTATTATTTGGCTGTATTCTCTTGCCTTTCCCTTTCTCTTTCACCTAGGAAGAAAAAGGCGTGTGTGGGTTGTTAAAGGCAAGGGCAATTGCTTTTCTGTTTAACTGCACAGCTGTGGTGGGAGTTACAAGCATCAGATACAAGGTGCACCTGTGGAAAGAAAGCATCAGTCTTTTGGTGGTGTTTTCGGCCACTGCTCTTAGCATCCATTTACTAATAGACAATAATAATAAAAAAAGGCGTGATCAAGAAGGATTTGAGAAACTCGTTTGCAAACTGTTTGAAGCAGAGACTGTTTCTGTAATGTTGTCAAGTGGCAATGGGCAGATAAAATACTGTAACAATTCAGGCACTAGAGGATTTCTCTGTACTGCTTGCTGCCCAAGTGTTTCAAAAAGGACCTGAAAGAATCATTTATCTTTCTGCATGGAGAAGGAATGAATTCTTTGCCTGACAAGATTGTCTGTTTCTTCTTTAAGACATTTACCTTTAGGCTATATGGAATAGTCTTTTTGACTATTGCTTATTATGAGATTAACAAGTCATTGCACACAACACCATCACTAAATTTGCTTTGCCTTTTTGCTAAGATCAAAGAAATACCATGTCTCATTGTCAAATTCTCCCAGTATTTTGAGCACTGTTCAGCTAAAACATGTAGTTTGTCTCTTACTTTGATTTATGGATCCAAGGTGCTATTTTAACTAAATGTGGCAAGAGTGAGTAAAGGATGTCTGTTTCAGTTTCCTGTCAGTAATTAAAGTTTTAATCTTGGTAAGGACAGGTAGAATCTTGAAGTAGTAAAGATCTGTATGGGAGGGTGGGTAAATAAGATTCTAATAATCCACAGGAAAAAGATTAAAAGTTGCAATTACTACATTTTGTGGGGAAGAAAAGACCTTTTCTGCAATGGTTTGCTCTAGCGAGATCTACATGGCACAATCAAAATATTAATCAGCATCACATTATTAATAGTAAATTTCAGTTTTGAATGAAATATTCAAGTGAAAGAGACATGTTTTGTGACAATTTTGTTCAGTTCTATGACAACCAAAACTATTAAAACTGTGCACCAAATGAGATAAAACACATGACTAGAGTCCTCTTTATTCATGTTTTAATAGTTGTTATTTTTGCTGAACTTGAGTGAACAAATAAATGTGGGACTCATGCCCTGCCCCATCATACAAACCCTGAAATAATAGCTGAAATGCATAGCTATTCATCAGATTATTTTCATTCAATGCAGTTTTTGCCCAGAGATGTGATTGATGCCCCATCCCTGGGGACTTTCAGGGCGAGGCTGGATCAAGCCCTGGGCAACCTGATCTAGCTGTGGTGTCCCTGCTCATTGCAGGGGAGTTGGACTGGATTATCTTTAAGGGTCCCTTCCAACTCTAAGGATTCTAGGATTCTTGTTTGGGACAGCTGTTAAAACACAGTTAACTTTAAATAATGCTTCTGGAGAAAATGATTATGCGATTTCTTGTTAGTAGATTTTATTCATAAATTAAAAAAATAAATAGATGGACTATAAAAAACAGTGTTGAGCATCACTTCTAAATTTTGTATTTTTCCCTTGAAGCAGTAGGTGTAAGCAGTGGGTTGACTCTAATTAACCTCCTGTACAATACTTTCTTTAAGCTAGACACTGTTTTTTTTTTTTTCATGTTTGTTTGGATGTAGGAATGGTTTTTCAAAATGCTGGTATTTTTCCTGCAAATACTTTCTAAACCTATAGTTATAATAATTTTGCTTAAATTATTTCCTTTAGTCTTTTAAGATGTAATATACGTATGTATAAAGCAAATATATTTAAGTGCCAATTTGGAAGTACATACTGAAAGCATGCATTGAAAGGAGTAACAACTTTTATTTTCAAATGATGAAAATATTTTTGAGTTGCATGATATAGTTAAGGCAGTACTTTGAAGCAATTGTATTTATATATTGTTTTCAAAAATTATTTTTTCTGAGTATTCTTTTTCAAAGGCAGAGAAACTTTTGCTCATAACAGTCCCCAGAAAGCAAAACTTATAGTTAAAAGTGAAAGAAAATGAAATAAAAGCAAACAAAAACTTTTGACTTGCTTAAATGTTAATCATGAAATATTTGTATTTATTTCCATGCCCTGAAACTTTTGTGTTAACATTTATAGTAACAGTTTCTATGATACTTAGTTTAATGTTATATTTTAAATTTAGATGTGTTTATTGTTTCATATGGCTTTGTGTATTTAAGAAAAACTTTCAATTTTCATAAATATTATACAAAACTTCAGAACATTCCACTTAGGGACGGGCTTTCCTGTTAGTGTTTACTTCTATCTTCCCTTAGGATAATGGAAGTAACCCAGCTTGACTGATATTGAGAACAATTATAATCAGTTATAAACTAGCCACGGGTTTGCATGAAAATTGTTTCTGCCTTACTTAAAAATTCACTATTCATTTTATTACTTATCTGTCTCAAAGTCTTTACGATTTTAGTTCATTATTGCAAAGCTGTGCATGATGAGATACAGATGCTTTTAATGCCATGTCCCTACATATATATAATTTACTTTACTGACTGCCTAAAGTTGAGCCTAATAGTTTATGTTTAACAATATTACTAACAGTATCATGTATTAAGCACAGGTAGTGCTGTTGTTTTTTTCAGATATGATGTCCTTTTCCTCAGCGCTGTACCAATTCTGCAGTATCTTGATATGTGGTTTTGTAAGGCACCATTCTTGAGATGAATCATAAAGTTGTCACTTGGTAGCCCCCTACTCAATGCTTAACAATTTTCACTAATGCGGAGTTTTAAATAGGGTAGCTTAACTGTTCAGCTGCCTGAATTTCCCATTTCTTTTAGCTTACTCAGGTAGTTTTCAGTTTGTTTTCCAGTGAAGAAGGGTTATGGCAATCATCTTGCTATTATTGTAAATGTTATTCCCTGGGGGATTGGAGAGGACAAGTGAATTATATCTGACTCTAGGCTGGTATTTTGGGAACTCTTCAAGTGGTACTATTACAAAATATTGTACCAGATAATTATGTGACTTTGGTACAGTGTGAAAGAAGGCAAACGTTTTCATGCAAGTGATCTTAAAATTTATGTGAAGTATAGTAAGTTACTGACATTTATAAAATATGGGTGGTTTTTTATCTTCTTTTAATATTTTGTTGATTTCTGCAAGGCTTTCTACTTGTTGCTGAAGTCTGAATTTTTTTGTAGAGCTTAATGTAGTTTACGACTTTTGACTGTGGGTGCTTGGGTTACTATTTTTTTGTGTTTGTTTTACCACTGTTAATTATAATTAAAGACATTCAAGGCAGATAACAGGACATAAAACTGGCATAATAATACTCTGCAGAAAGATTTTTCTCCATCTCCATTAGCAACCACCCTGTTCTAGTACAACTTTAAGATGGCAATGCTGCTTCATCAAACTTCCTTCTACAGTGAGAGGAAGTAGGGATAACTCTTGGAAAAAGTTTTGAGGCTAGTGACAAAATATGTTTGTCTTTCAGATCCCCAGCTCAAGGGTATAGTGACCAGGTTATATTGCAGGCAAGGCTACTACTTGCAAATGCACCCCGATGGAAGTCTCGATGGAACCAAGGATGACAGCAGTAATTCTAGTAAGTGACTGCCATAGGGGAATGTCTTAATCTCACACGCAGATTGAATCATTCAAGTGTATACATGCAGACACAGTTTTAATGTTTTTGGAGGGTTTCTGATTGTGTTTTGTCAAAAGGAAGAGGGTTCTGTCAATTGGAAGCCTAATAACCACCGGCACTTCTTGTACAGGACATTGGCCTAAACATATTCCCTCTGAAGGTGTAAGTGCTGATGGACCTTAGGGGTGAGATATTTAGGCCAACTCTTTCTTCTGATAGTTTTATAAAAATGATAAAATTATGTCATGTATTTAACAGAAATTCATTGTCTTCAAGCAAATAACAAAAACGAGATAAGGAATCCAAAATTCTTTGCAAATCTGATCATTCAAGCCTTGGTTTGACAAAACAAATAAATACATGCTAATCAAAATCCTGCTCAAAGCGTATGATGAAATGCCTTGCTGAACTGGGGCCGAAGATTGATCCTACAGTCTGTCCCTATACCAGCAAGAATTCCAGTGATTTTAACAGGATTTCTGCCAGTGTAGGGACTGCTACAAAATTGGTCTTGAAAGGCAGTGTTGATCACTTCTTTGGTGTTATTTTCCTATGATACTGCCTTTCAGTGTATATGCATATATGCATTTTGACAACTTCACCTGCAAATGTTAATTAAGCAAACCTATTTTTACTCTAGAAACACTTGAGTACACACGTGTATTTTGTTTAGTTCAATGATAATGGGAAATTTAAGTAATTTATTTATATGTGGTCTTGGGGTCTATGTTAAGCATTTTTAATAAAAAAGATCTATCTGTTTATTACGCATTTATAAATAAGCCTTTAATTTCCTCAAAAAAAAAAGTTGGAATTAGACTGTAGAAATTAAATTAAGGGATTTGAGGTTTCTCCTTGAGTGAGATTCCCTGTTTTACCTGTTAATGCATGGCTCTTGTATTTAACATAATTCATCAACAGATAGCGTGATCATCTTCTATTATTCTACTTTTTTAGAATTGACAAAAATAACTGATGAAACTACTTTGACATGTATTTCTCTCTCTGCTCAATTTTTACGTGCTTTTTTTTTTCCTGTTCTTTGTTGGTGTTTTTATTTTCCCTTTTCCTTGGTGTATTCATGCCTCATGCCCACTTCTGTACTGGACCTAATACCAAGAAGTATTTTAGAGAAGCTTTGCCTTTATGAGGTCTAAGAAATGTGTCTTAGAATGCAAGCTTCTATTTCTCTCTCTCTCTCTCTCTCTTCCTGCCTTTCTCTTATTTTCAGCTTCAGTGAAGAGGTGTGTATGACAGCAAAAATTTTGGAACATTTTATGACATTTCTACTTTTGTCTCTTAGAAAACTACCATCATGCCATCATTTCCTTGTTTCACTGTTGTCAGTTTTACAATTTTTTTTTATTTTTGCTTACTATGTTATTTGCCCTTTCTCTCCTTTCTTCCTCACCTTCTGGATTTCCATCTGTCTTCCTATCTCTAACTCTTTTCAGTTGTTCCAAAATTCAGAATGAATATTATATATTATAAATATTTTAAAATACAGAACTTGCCCAAAGCCAACTAAATACCAGATAAAAGTATTTCATATTTTGAATAAATGCTTTTAGGTAATATTATGTTTTACTTCAACATGACTTTTTGGCTAAAGTGATTCTTTCTACAGAGGAATTTTTTCTCTCCAGTGAATGTGCTTCAATAGTCCAATTTTATACTAATGTTAATTAAAGACATATTAGACCATAAAGATGTATAAAATCAGTGTGTTTGCCAGGAAAGCATACAATCTCCACAGTAAATTTTAATAATATATCAACTACTATCAACACCTTATCAAGATTTGAAAAGATTCATTTGGTGTAGTCATGAATATATGAATATAAGTGTTTCTTTTGTGCTGTCAGTCTTTCTCCTCAGTTCTCTTGCCATTCCACTCTATTTCTTTCCATGTCCTGTTGAACTTTTTGGTTTCTATCTCTTTTTTATTTTAGTATGTTTTGTTTTTACTTTTGTACTTTAAAAAAATAATTTGCTTGTGTATATAATCCTTAGTCTTCTGATCTGTTATTTTGTGAGCACCTCATCGTGATAATTCATGTCTGATGCTTACCGGTAAATCAGTTTTGGCAACTGCAGAGGAGGAAGCATGGCCCCATACTGCTGGGTCTCGCTTGGGAATGGGAGAATTCTTTTGACCACTGAGCTAGCAGTCTGCCTATTTAATCCACTCAGTGAGCAAGGAGATATATTAGCTGTCAATAGGACTGACTGTATGCTTACCTTTCATTTGAAGTGTCTTTTATAAAAAGAAAGGAAATTGAGAATCCTGAAGGGTGTGCATCTCTGTCAGCCTTCCAGGCATGTTCTGTACTATTCAATGTCACCTGGCCTGTGAAGGAGTCCTCATCACCTTCACAGACTCCAGGTAGCTTGCTGTTTTGGAGAAGCCAGAGCGAGTGAATAGCAAGGGAGAAAAGAGAAGTGATTTTTGTTTTGAGCAAGGAAACTGAAGCTTAGTCATGCTGCTACTTTCTGTTCTGCTACAATTTATTGTCTCAAGCAGTTAGAAGACTGCTTGAAGTTAAAATTCCCTGAACTGTGTGTCATTTTGTACTTATTTTATATGTACACTAATAAACATAAGTTACACACTGTTGGAGTCAAAGTGTTGTAGAGTGTGTAGAAAGACTGAAATTAGTCTGTTCACATTGTTAGTGCTCTTTTTTTATTTTTCTTTAAAGCTTCTTGGTAATCTTTTTAATGTGGCTTTTTGCTTCTATCTGAAGTCAAAATGAGTTCTACCACTGGTTTCAGTCAGGTGTTGTAGTGTAACCCACTGTAGAGTGTCAACCATTGCAAACAGAATGATGGGTTTCAGTTCATTTTTGCAGTCTCCTTTTATGTATTTTACAGGATAGTGATGTTTGTGATAGAGTATGATGTAATGCAGCTATTAGCTATTATTTAATAATGCTGAGTTTCCTCAAATCACATCAGCAAAGCAGGGCTGTTTAAACCCACTTGTGTGTACAGTCTGTGATTTTGCCAGACTCTCAGTCATATATGTAAAGAGGCTTTTTTACGTTTCTTCTCTTCTAGCTGTTTTTCTTTTTTCCTTTATTCAGTACCTCACAGTTTCTGGTATTTGTTTTGGGTTTTTTTGTAGTGATGGCAGGAGTGACTGTGGTTAAAGCTGTAGGCTTTGTTACTTTTGTCCTGCTCAGTACAGCTGTCCCCCTCTTGCTTTAATTTTGGAGGGTTTACAGTAGTTCATAGCATTACTAGGTGCAAATGGAACTTGCGCTGGGGGTAGGTGCTCACAGTGATCTCATGGGCCTTACTGTTACTACTTTGGAAAAAGAACAGAAGCTGTGAAGAAATAGGTGCCCATTTTGTACTTCTGATAGCAAGCATTACATTCTGCTCCTGATCACCCACCCAAAGTATCTTGATTTCTGGCCTTGGTCTATCTTCAGCAGTCTGTCTCATGAGTGAAGGATAGTTTTAGTAGGAAGACTAATTAAATTTGGGAACCAGGTGATTCTGATTCTTAAATTTCTGAGATTGAAACCCTGAATCTCTTTGCCCTTCTGGCTTATCTTTATTCACCTGCAAAGCATACCTCAGACAACAACCACTGAAAAAATTCAACATTGTGATACTTCCTTTGATGCATGGTAGACCTGATTTTAGCCCTCTGATGTTGTTATTTGGGCCTCTAATGAAATTACAGTCATATTTAAAACATATTAAAAGACCATTGCTCATTTGTAGCCTTAATTCATAAGCTGGTAAATATCAGACTTAAGACTATCCAAGCAACTTTGACTTGGCTGTGTTGTGCACATCTCTTGCTTAATTATGCTGCACCGTGCTTTTTTTCCTTCATGACACTTGGTGCCTAGAAGAGCTAGTATTCAAGAAATCATGCTCCCATTTAACATGCCTTTATTTTCATCATTTAATGCATGTTCCTAGTGTTCCGTTTATATTTTCCAAATTGAATATGGAAATTTTAACTTTTTCAATGTCTTTCTAAGGTACCTACCACTAGACTATTTTGGTTTGAAGATATTAATAAATAACCTTCACAGCATCCTGGTAAGATAAAAGAAATAATTAGACAGAAATAAAGCATATGAAGATTAAAAAACAACATCCATAATGTCAATAAATTTGGATTATTAACCTGAAATGTTTGCCACCTTTAGGAGTTAGGGTAAACCCATTTCTCCCATTGGTATAATCCTAGTCAATATGACAAGATCAATGGAAGCCATGTTCAGCCTTGCTAAAAAGCACATTTTAATTACATTTTATATTACATCAGTCAGGTAGAATGTGTTTCTCCACCAGAAATTATTGGTAGATCTCTGAATATCAACCTCCCCATAGACATTATCAGTCTAAAAGATGTTCTGGTGGAATCATTGTTTTTTGCCTGTGGGCCTGTAGATGGAAATAAATTAAAGAGATAGTTGCCTTGATCTGACTGCAGATTTGGTCCTGTGGGAAGTTTTGTTAACTGATACCAGGGTAATGCACATACAGAACAGAGAGCAAGTTATAAGCCTTATGCAATTGATTTCTAGCAACTTTCTTATGAAATACAGTAATCTGTAATGGCAGTTTTCTTGTAGCTGGAAGCCAGCTAAATAGACTTTCACAGGGATTTCAAAATATCTGATTTCAGGCATTTCAGATTTAAAGTTAATATACTGTGATAATAATACAGAAAAAAAAAAGGGAAAGAGAAATGTGTTGGGTTTGTGTTTTGCTCAAGGAAAGGAAGGAGTTACTACTTATCAAAAAGTGGACTTCAACTGTAACTTTGGCTAAAAATTTTGAAACGTAAGAATCCAACTCAAATTTAGCCCAGCAAACCTTTCCCATGACACCTAAAAGTGTAAGAATGAAAATTCTCTTTTCAGGGCAATTGTTGTAGTTAACTTTCCCCCACCCTCATGTTCTGATCTTGTATGTAATGGAAATTAGATTGAAGGCTTAGGAATGGGAAGAAAAATCAAGTGTTTTATAGTCATGGTTTAGATGGAATGCAAAAGAAAGCTAATGCAGTGTGCACAGGCTCAGAGCTGCAGAGGATGAAGGGTTTTACTCACACCATTTCTGTCAATTGGTTCCCTTGATTTCCTAATATTCCCACCACTCATTTGCTGATGGATTTACCAGTGTCTATACTTAAGCATGAAACACAGGAGAACTGAGCACAGGCAGAATTATATTTTCTGAGCTGTTGAAGAATGTTCTCTCTTGGCTAATTTATGGACAAATTGGGCTAGAATTAGGAAAATTGAGATGTTCAGAGACCTAACTCTCCTCTTATCTGTGGGTTTGGATCATTGACAGACAGAAGCTAGCGGCATGGTTATTTTTCACCACCACTCAGGTAAGGGCATGACTTTGGCTATGCATATCTGATATGCCAGCAAACTCCAGAAACAGCTTTCAACTTTTATAAAACAGAATTTTATTAGAGTGGGGGATAACACAAGAAAATCTTAGGCAGGTTTTAAATTTGCAGTTGGGCATAGAAGTCCTGCTCACTAAACAGTACTGCACAGCCGTGTTCTTGAAGAAATTGATTTTCCTTTGGCCAACTTCCGAGCAAGTAAAAATCACACACTGCGCAGTACTGGTGTGTGTTTTGCTGATCTCAGTATGAAGCACATCGCTGAGCATTTATGAATCAATTGTAGACTAGCCTCCCTACTTGCACCAAAGTCTGAAAGATTTTTAGTAGGTACTGTATATTCAGTATGTGCAGAATTACAGTAATTCAAATCACACTCTAAAATTTTATGGTCTTGCACTAACTACAGCAACTCTGACAACATCTGATTAATACTTGGTGGCAGTGAAAGATACATTATGTCCCCTCCTCACTGCTTTCTAAGTTCACTAGCAGCTCTAAGACGTTCCATTAATTTTATAGATTGTATAAAACATTACCGTGTTACAGGCCCCTAATTTTCCTTCCATGGTTGTTTTTTTTTTCTAGTTCTGCCACTTTATTTTTATTGGTAATGCAGTAAATGAAATCTGCATTCCACAAGTTTTGATTGAAGCACTGTAATTTGTCAAGTCATCCATGACAAACTGCTAACGAAAAATAACCCCAAAGCACTGGAACAGGAGCGCTGGAACAGGCTGCCCAGGGGGTTTGTGGAGTCTCCTTCTCTGGAGATATTCAAGACCTGCCTGGACGCCTACCTGTACAACCTGGTCTGGGGAGCCTGCTTTGGGGGCTGGACTCTATGATCTCTAGAGGTCCCTTCCAGCCCCTACAGTTCTGTGATTCTGTGATTCTGTGACTCATCTTTTGTGTTTGCCTGTTTTTCCTTATACCAGTATTACTTGGTTTTCCTTCCTAGTATCCCCAGAATATTTGCTGCCCTTCCTCTAGTAGGGTGTTCATATCCAGGTTTCCTCCTGGAATTTTTCTTCTTGAAAGAAAACAAAATTAGCTACCTGTCTTTCGATTTCTTTTCCATTTATTTCTCAGTCCCTTTAGCCTGAGTAAAAAAGCCCTGATGTTAAATTCCCTCTAGTTTTGCTGTGACAGACTCATCCTCCACCACCCAGGATAATGGTTTTGTTGTTTTTGACAGTTTCATTTGAGGGCATTGGCTATTTTTAAAAAAACTTCCTAATTGTACTTGAACATTTCTAATCCCTCAAGTCATGCAGTGTTTAGACTATATAGTCATAGGATATCTTGTCTGTTACTGCCATATTTCACTGATTTATGTTTCTCTTTTATAGGTTAGAGAGGAAGCCTTTTCTGTATACTGTACTTTTATAGAGACCAGCCCAGTAAGATCCTAAAATGACTAAAACTTTCAGAAACTACTGAAATAGTAATACTACATATTTTTGCTACTTCTTATCTGATTTCATCTCTTCTATTCTTCTTTGTAAATCCATAACTTAGTTTTCTGTTCTTCCACACCCCTTTCTTTCTACATCTCTTGGAATTGCTCCACTGCAACAACTCCTGCCTTTATACTGGCCCTATGTTTTCATAAAAAGGTCTTATGGTACACATGATTCTGTGATTCTTTGTCCTTTTTCTTTATGAGAATATTCCAGAAAACGTTACTGTTGAAGGAAAGCTGCTTGTTTTGTTTTTTGTTTTTTTTTTGCATCTGCTTCTGTGTTTAAATTCTAACCGGCAGCCCACATTTTTTTTTTCACTTCTAAAGATTTGATCAGCTTCATCATGAACTATAACTTTGTATCTTGAGACCAACCAGGAGTTTTCATATCTTATGAAAATGTGCTTATCTACTGCAAATTTGTTGCCCTTTTTCTCTTGATTTGGGCTTTACCACTGGCACTCTAATTACAAGTAGCTTCATAGTGTATGCATTATGGTCACAACTAAACATTGAGGAATTCACTGTAGATAATCCCGTGTTGCTGAAGCATCGCTTGGCACAACTATGAATACCTATACATGCACCTATACATACAACCTATACCTATACAACTATGAATATGTATACTGAACATACAAGTTGCACTTTTGATTATCATCCAAGTACTTGTAAATCCCTGACTCATCCACAGTGGAAAACTGCTTTGCATGAACTCTGGTACATCCAGATCTTTTCTTCAGATACTGATGTATACTTTGCATTTGTTTTCCTGAAATGAGTCAGTAAATTTAGTATAGGTGTGTTTGCTGCCATAATTCATAAAATAAAAATTGATCTGTGTCTTATCTGCTGAACACTGTTATTTTTAATGAATACAGTGGGCAGTGGGTCTCTTCTAAAGGGATCTTTGAGGAACCTTGTAATCCTTTCGCTGTGCTTCTAGTTCTGAATTGCAAATACCATTTAGGTTCCTGTTCTTGTACTGCACTTGTAGCCCAGAAAGCCAACCATATACTAAGCTGCACCAAAAAAAGTGCAGCTGGCAGGGTGAGGGAGATGACTGTCCCCCTCTACTCCACTCTCGTGAAACTCCATCTGGAGTACTGCATCCAGGCCTAGGGCCCCCAGCACCAGAAGCACATGGAGCTGTTGGAGCAGGTCCAGATGATGGCCATGAAAATGATCAGAGGGCTGGAGTACCTCTCCTGCAAAGACTGGCTGAGGGAGCTGAACTTATTTGGTTTCGAGAAGAGAAGGTTCCAGGGAGACCTTACAGAAAGAAGTGTTCTAGTACCTAACCAGGCCTACAAGAAAGCTGGATAGGAATTCATTATCAAGGAGTGTAGTGATAGGACAAGCAGAAGCTGTTTTAAACTAACAGAAGGTAGGATTAGATTAGATATAAGGAAGAAATTCTTTATTATGTATCTTTATTATGAAGATGGTGAGGCACTGCAACAGGTTGCCTGGAGAAGCTGTTGATGCCACATCCCTGGAAGAGTTCAAAGCCAGGTTGGATGGGGCACCTTGGTCTAGTGAAAGTTGCCTATGGCAGAGATCTTGGAATTAGGTAATCTTTAATGGTCCCTTCTATGGGACCATTCTATGATTTTTCAGGGGAACAGATTGCTTGTTTTTCTGCTATTAAACAAGTGGTTTGATATAAAATCTATATATTGGAAGTAAAATTTTCTTATATATTTTGCTTTTCTTTTTCTTTTGCTGTTTTGAGAATAGTACCCTCCTCCTCTTCACACTGGTCTTTTTCAAACTAGTCAAAGCTGTGCCTTCTTTTGTTGTTACAGAGATATGTATCATTGCTAGGGTATCTGCTATTAGCTGTTTTTTAGTTAAAACCATGTTTTTCCAGAACATGAGCCTTTGAACATGTTCTATATTCATCTCAATAGGATTTATGTGCTTTTAGAGTCAAATGCATATTTCAGCTCTTTCCTGAACTAGGACAAGAATCTACCATTACCTGAGGCTTGCAGCAAATACATCATTTACAAAACCAAATAACTTTTTTCATATTTGAAACCATGGACCACTTGAAAGCAGTCATAACAAGAGTTCATCTTAATCCAGTAACATAAAAATGTATAAGAAAATATAAACCTACTTGGCTGAATCAGAAGATATGTGTTCTGCAGGATATCTCTCAGATATCACCCTTATGATCAGTTTATATTGGTGACAAAAATGTTGGGCTCTTGGACTATTTTGAGATTCTCTGATATACTTGTGTCTGCAGTGCTCTGTAATTGCTAGTTAATGCTTATGCAAAATACTGCAGTGTTGCAGGAATTACTGCTATGTAGATACTCAGGCTTTAATTTTAAGGGTTAACTTTACTAATGATAAGACTGTCTGAATTAGCTAAATCTCAAAATCAGAAAAAAGATACAAAAGAAGTAGCTGTCTTTCTTAATGTTGTTTATGAAAATATTTTAATAATCATATTATATTCATATCTGGTCATGTTTTCTCTTCACAGCGTTATTCAACCTTATACCAGTGGGACTTCGAGTTGTTGCTATCCAGGGTGTAAAGACTGGGTTGTATATAGCCCTAAATAATGAAGGTTTCCTCTACACATCAGTAAGTACCTTTCTGAACTCTGAGTTCTGAGACAGAGCTGAAGATGAAATCTATACTGGAATGTAGATGTGTGGTCACTTGTAAGAAATACTGTAATGTCTATGTTTTTATTTATACATATAGTACACACACTTGTGTACTCGTATGTCTGCAGCATATCTGTAAACAAGATGAAGTAGAAAACACTGGATCCTGTATATGAGAGTCTATGTGTTAGTAGTACTAAAAAACCTTCTGCGATGTGTTTTTGTTGGTTTTTTTTTTTGTTTTTTTTGTGGTTTTTTTTGGTAGGCTAAACTGGTAGTGTGCAATACACCACAAAGATTATTAATTTCAATTAAATTCTCCATAAAATGGAAATCAAGACCTGCAGTTGTTTTCTTGCAGATTTGTTGTTCAGAATCCAGAAGCTTTTAAACAGGTTTATTGATAAGACAATAATTATAATTATAAATTCCATATAAAAAGTCATTTACAGCTTAAGTTTATCATGATGTTCTAACTGTATGCTTAGCACTATGGAATTTTTCATATTGGTTGTCAGAAGCAGTGTGAATTCTGTGAAGAATAGAATCTTTGTAAGTTGATCAAAGTATAAGATTCTTCTATTAATTGTTAGAAATTCTTTTGAGTCATAAGCAATATTGCTGTATAAAGTGATTGGAAAGGCCTCTATTTGTTTAGGATATTCCAAATCATTTAATGCTAATCAGTCAGTCTGTTATGAATATAAAATCCTCAATTTTGTGTAAATTAGCGTCTTAACCTCCTTTAGAAGACAGACAAACTTTAATAGGAACAGGCAGTTCTGTCAAGCCTCAAGAAGGTGGCTTAAAGGATTTTTCATTACTATTTTTTATTGCCCTCTATGTCAAATTTATTTTAATAGTACTTTTTCCATTTCTACGTCACGTAGTTCTTAATTTCCCACTGAGTTACAATACACTGCTTTGTTTTCAATATCCATTGAAAGGAAATTGGACAGATTAAGTTTCTGATGCCCTCAGGGAAAGTATTCTGTTTGTTTCAAAAATACAATTGTCTTGGAAAACCTAATTAGGGGGAAAAAATGGAACTAATCTTGAATGTCACTGTCAAGACAAAGAGAAAATTGCTGCTTGTAAAAGATCTGTTGGAAACTCCACCAGCATGATGTAAAACATTTTTTTTTCTTCTGTTCAAAACAATAATAAAAAGCTCTATCACAAGGAAACATCATATTACATGCAATATTTTCTGTCAGAAGGAAGAAATCTTGAAGAAAAAATATGGAGCTAGTAGTGTTAGGGTACTACTGACTTCCCAGGTCCAGCACTTCATGTGGGGAGTTCTTTTCAGTATGATGAACCGTACTTTGTTATGCATTACGTGTTGGTACAGCTGCACTCCTGTCCAGCAATTTCTGAAGTAGGTTCTCCTTCCTTCAAAAAGAACTGCTAATTTCAGAAAAAGTATCAGCTTCCTGGTGGTTCATTCTGCTCAAGGAGAGACTGAAAAATTTCTGGTGACTTCCATGCATGTGTATTTTTCTGGAAATGGCCCAAGTTAAATGAATGGTGTAATCTGGGGAAGGGAAAGGACATGAAACAGGCCCATAAAACATCCTCAGATCATACAAGGTATTTCTGTGGCACCAGTGGGAATCTGAATTGCCTTCTTCCAATGTCTTTTTGAGCAACACAGATTATTTAGGTTGTGAACAGTCTTGTGAATATAAATAAAAGGTTATGTAAGTTGAAAATGCAATCCACATGTAATATTTTGCAGGATTGCATATTTTTTCATTGCCTCTAGTAGTAAGCCTTTTGTACTTGATGACTTCTTATATTCCCGTGGTTACTGGAAACTTGTTAGGAACTTTGGAACTTTGCTCTGTGAATGTTTTTATGTTTTTAATGCATTTCATTTAAAGATTTCTTGGGAAAGTGTCTCAAACTGTCATTTTACCTTGCGTGAGGTAAGGAAATTAGTATTTTTGGAATGTACTGCTTCCTATTCCTTGTGCAGGGAACAGAAAGATGAGTGGACCATTAGGTGACAAAGAGAAGCGACACATCAGAAAACTGAGTGGAAACCTTGAGCTTTAGTATGCCTACAAAATGATTTTCAACTTCTACTTTTGTCAAAGATGAAATGTACTAATATTCTGGAATTTAATGCAAATTTAAAGGCAGTCATTTCAAAATATCAGTCCCATAATGCAGGTTAGATTGTTTCATATTAACGTATTGAAAATGCTGATAATATATTTTCATCTCAGTAACTGCCTGCTTTCAGCATAGAGACTAACACATTTGAAAATAAGAAGACAAAGCATCAGAGAGAAAAGAGCCTTCTCCCTGAGGATCAAGATGAAGAAATGCTGCATGCAGAATGTTCTAAATACTATCCTTTGCAGAAAAAATATTTCTATCCAGCCACTTTCTATTAGTGCCTTCCTTGATTCTTGGTCACTATGGTGTATCTACTTCATCTGTAATGCAGAAACAGTGTATTATGTGTTTTCCACTTGGCTATTTAGGGGCGACTGGGAGAAAAAGGTTTTCTCAAACTAAGTTTGGTATGCCAACTACCATCATTGAAATAAGTGCCATATAATGGGAGTGCTTGTTAAAATTTTCATATATTTAGATATATTACTGAGTAATTATAAACATTTCCAAAAATGGAAGCGTGAGCTATAGACTAAGTGGTATTTGTATTGTCTAAGTTGAGATCGAAGTCATGTATAGCTCCCCTGAGAATGTCTTTCCATTCACAGTGTATGAAACCTGTGAGAATTTCAAGCTTGTGAGAATATTCTACTTTTTAATGCCTTACTTCATAAACTGAAAACACCAGCTCAATTATTTTTATCATAAGCTTCACTAATTAAGCAGCAGCACTGACAGGAAAGGTATTATGTGTGATCCACCTTTCTCTGATATGGAGTATTCAATAAGAGGAAAATGAAGGTACAGTGATAGAGACCAGTTCTTCTTGTAGATTGTTGTATGCAGATTAGCAATGTCTTCTTGCTTTATTTTTAATTATTTTTATGGCTCTTTTTGCCAGTTTCAGTGTCATTTGTTTTTATCATATTTTTTTTCTACCATATTTATGTAAGATTTTTTTCAGCTAATTCACTGAATTAAAATAAAGAATTCACTGAATTAAAATTTTTTAAAAAAGGCAAATAAATAAGCAAGACAACTGTTAAAGCAATGTTTCTTTTTTAAAACAAATGCAGTGACAGCAAATTGTGTAGCAAAGTCATTTGTGAGGTCGTCCTACCTACTTTGTTTGCTGCAGCTCCTGAGATTTGTATTCTGTCCTTTGGGGATTGATCATGTCCGGGTCCCTATAACACTATCAAAGCCTTGTCAAATAAAGGAGAAGCAAAATCTTCGGAGTTTGGCAGAGCTTTGCAGAATTCCTATGAGA
Organism: Numida meleagris; assembly: GCF_002078875.1. NCBI lineage: Eukaryota > Metazoa > Chordata > Aves > Galliformes > Numididae > Numida > Numida meleagris. Next base: position 140,961,870 of record NC_034409.1, read on the forward strand.
AATGATTTAACCAAAATTAAAAGGTTATTTTTCAGTGAATTTAAAGGAATTAATGTAATGCCATTATTCATTATTTTATATGATATAAAAACAAAAGCCTTCTCATGTTTGTTTTCCTTACAGTTTTAAGGGTTAGCCCACTTAGAGCTTATCCATTAAGCTCAGCTTTTTTTGAAGTTTGGGTTTATTGCATCCAGATTTATTTTTGCGTGTGTATTTATGTCTATAGTTTTATATATAAATCCATAAATCCATATACTGAAAAACAGGAGCACAGCCACAGGGATTGTCAGTCAGGAACAGATATTGCCTGCAGCAGGAAGATGGCAGTGCAAATGGTGGAAGCTTTTGTTTGTTTTGTTGCTAACGGTGGTCAAATAATTCCACAAAAAGTTAATTAGTTCAATTTTCAGGGGGGCTGCAGCTTCTTGTTTTACTTCTAGTACTTTACACTGTTGTAACAGGATGAACTGAGGTAAAACATACATAAGTCCATTTTATGATTCCTGTTTTCTTAAAATGATGATTTAAGAATCTTCATTGATTTTATCACCTTCTCTAACTTGCTGGAGTTCCTCTCCTGAGTGTGAACACTGTCAGGAAAATAGAGATAGGAATGGAGAGGCGCAGCTGTGTTTCTGGGAGGTTTTACAGAATGTTTGTGAAGTATTTTAGATGTAAAGGCTGCACAATACGTGTTTTACAGAATAATCTTCCTGGGAGATGAAGACCTGTGTTTGAGCAGTCGCATTCATAGTTTTGAGGGTGTTAGTTAGGTGGTGTTCCTGTGGTAATAAGATGTCAGTTTCTGTCAGAGCCTTCATGAATGAGAGAAAATGTCAATACCTGGTTCTGTGAAGTATATTTGCTATATCACCCTGGCAACTCTTACCTGAAAGAAAAGTCTTTGAGGATTTCTCCTGACATTTCAGAAACTTCCCGGTGCTGATATTACTACCATTTCTTTAAGCTCAAATAATTGACCTGCCTGAGGAGAACAGGATTCATGCTCAAGGAAGAAGACAGGAGGACAAACAGTAAAACATGCAAAAGAAAGAGAACTGAAGTGATCCTTGTTTCTAGTACCTAAATCAAAGTCAAATGAAAAGGAATTTTCTGTAGCTTTTCATATAGACTTTCTTTGTTCTCTGCACAAAGCATGTGCAGTAATTTGAAAGATCAAAGCTATACGCAACATGATAATAAAGAGAAGGAATTTTAAACTAGCTGAAAACAAAGAAAAAATGAGTTTTAAAACTTTTTTTTTACAAGAATAATTTAAAAGATGTTAAAGATGTAAAGAAAGCGTGTTGTCTTTGTCGTCACTGTGTAACAGTAGTTGACCTAGGTTCTGAAAATGATTGTACCCCATTATGAATGTTATAGCAGAAATAGTTAAGAATATGACTGTGAAGAGAGATGTGGGCTAATATGAGTTTGTTTTATGATTGTAAAGAGTTAGGCTTTTGGTTTAGGAGTCAAAAAAATAAAACAGTAAATCTTACTGCTCTTAGGGTATGTGTGATTTTGCTAATGTAAGCTCATCAGAATGGAGTGTCCCCTCTAATAATACTGCAATCAATAAGAAATATACGATTTTCTTTCTTATGTCAGACTTATGCTTTAGGGTCTCAACCTTCTCCCACGATCTTATCTGTCAGCATTGACTTTACTTAGGCAGGAATTGGACCTCAGTTCACTTGTCATTATCTGTGTCTTGGAGCTACTCTGGCATGCTATGGTGAGGGGAAAGTGGGAGAATTTCATTGTTGGAAAATCACAGCTTCTGGTAAAGAGTTTTAAAAACTAGTTATTTTAACAGTGGTATTGTAAACAGTGTGAACACACGGATGTTATGGAAAAGCCATCAGCTAATTTTAAGGTTTTACCACTGTAGTGTATTATTATGTATTAATAACTTCTTCACATAGTCTGTTATCTTTGACATCAATCAGAAAGTGATCTGTACTTGCCTCATATAACAAAAGTTTCTTTGAGGGGAGATTGAAAAGCACATTTCAGGGAGAGTGTTCCTCTGTAACTTGGGATGCATTGCTTGAGTGGTAAAAGAAAGTTCAGTGTGTTCCAAAAGGAGTTGAAATACAGTAACGGGGAGGACGAAAATGTCTGCATGGCTTATGTTTATTTATATCTGTGTTTGGAGGTAGGTAATTTGTCTCTCAAGTTGCCTGCCAAAAATAAATACAGCAAATTGCTAATATATTTATTAGTACAGTTGAGCAGAACAGAGCTGTAGACAAGCTTAGGATGATATCATCACTGTTGAAGAGTCTGATGCTTATACTTGTTACTCTCTAGATGTTTAGGATGTAGCAGTGGTTACTATTTGAACTACTGTTCATAGTATTTATGTAGTAGAAGTATGCTACTTTTAATATACAACAAAGATGATCAGAACAGCAACAGTATTGGCTCTATCCCTGGCAGCTCTTTCACTCTGCTGCCATTTAGACACTATAATGGGGTTAGTAACACCATTTGACTGAAAACTTGTGGTAATGTTTCTTGACATTTAAACCAAATATTTATGTCCTGTTCATTGAGGTCCACAGTATCCTCAACAGGGCTTATTCACCATTTTTTGTTTATAAGAAAAACTTTCATATTTGCTTAAAATATTTATTTTCCTTTCCCGTGTTAATCACTTACATGCAATAATCTCTTGATAATTCCTAAGATTATAGAAATGTACAATGCAGTAAATGCATCAAGACTAAAAAGCAGCTTGTCCAAATTTCATGTCAGAGCATGGAAGATTACAGACTCAGCAGCTGCAGTTGGATATTTTTTAACTAATAATTTTATGACAAGGAATAGTATCTGTATGCTAAAATGAGGGCAGTCTAATCTGATGCTTCAGGAAATAAGGTGATAGCCACAAGGACCAAGAGGAATGCTGTCATTAGTATATGGCATCCTTTGTTGTAGGTGCAGTGAAGGAGGTTTGCCTCTGAGTTATTGTGCAATTGTCACAGCCAAAGACTGAGCACCGACTTGATGGACCAGCAGCCTAATCTAGTCTGTCAAATCTGTGCTTCTAGCATTTCTTGTTTCTCATGGTAACTTCTCTGTACTTTTGGCCAATGTTTGTTTTGTTACAGAAATATAACTGCACTTTTCTGGATGGTTCTATATCTTCAATTTAGGTAGTCAGAGTTTTCTGTAATCCCAAATGCTAAATGCTGTGTACCATGTAGTCTTCCGATGCCCTTATTTTATTCTTTTACTTCCATAGTAATTGTCAATACACAAGCCTATCAAATAGATCATGTTCAACATTTCTAATTTTCCATTAATTACTATTTAATCTTATTCACATGTATGAAAAGTGGCAATCAAAGATTCAAAATCTCTCAAATTTTAGAACATTGTCTAAACCATGTTTCTCATCAAAACCTACTACGTATTTCCATTATTAATGAATATTTAAAATATGGAAAACAATTGTAGATGGATTTATGGTAAGTTGATATCCCTTCCAGAATATGTTTGATGTAATTAAGACTTCTCACTGGATGGTCAAGGTTTCTAGGTAAGAAATAAAGATGAACTTGGTGTGGAGTAGATTAGACATAAGTGAAGCTGTCTATCACTGGTGTTGCTGAATAGCTAAGGTAACTTCTGTTATTCAGGTCTGTTTCTAAAAGACATATGTCTAGGCATCAAGATAGCTGAACACAAATTGTGACTTTTTAAATATAAACTCTATATCCAAAATGTTTGTGGTGGGCTGAAGAGTGGCTTTAGGCAGGCGAAATTCTGCTTTCATTATCCAAGAAAAGTTCTCTACTATCTTGCAGACATGAAATAATCAATTGTATTTTTGTTTTTATAAATTTCTCTTAAGCTTTCAACTACCTGGATCAGAATATTCAATTTATATCCCATAATGTTAAACTATAGTATATCCCATAATGTTAAACTATAGTATATCCCATAAAAGAGGAAAATGTTGTACTTACCTATGTAATTAAGGAAAGCTTTGTAAGCATTTGCTATCTTCAAGGAGCTTGAAAGTGCCAATCATGTCCTATTAGGAAGCTGTTGGCTCAAGTGTGTGATTATTAATACATCTGCAACACAATGTTATATAATGTGTGGTCCTTAAGACTGAACTACAAAAGAAGGACTGTATATTTAAGATATTATTGTCATGTGCAACCATATACAGTAGGGTTTTGTATAAGATGAGCTTCTATAAATAATAAATTTTGAAAAAGCCATGGCAGTCTTCACTATTGTTTTAAAATGAGAATGTTATTTGCAGTGCAAATGTTTTCTGTATTAGTGTTTAGGCCCCTTCACTTGTTGGCAAAACATTTTAATTTAGGATCTGTCCTAGGCTACTTATAGCCCCTCTCAGGTGTGCATGTTGGGGAGGAAGAAAGCTGTTTCCATGGGCTTTCGTCTATATTATTTTTTGTGGCCAGGGACTAGATACTGTCCTTGTTTCCATGGAGCTGTGATAGGCAATGAGTGAATGTGTCCAAAGAAACAACTGGGATCATCTCTGAAGCATTCTCATTCCCATGGGAGCAAAGCTCTCAGAAGGGATAACTCAGCACCACTTTTTTCACACACACCCCTCCCTTTTAGTTAGACTTGTAGTTGACTTTTGTCTGATAAGAGTTCCCTTGCAATTTAATTTAATGTGATGGGACATTTTAACAAAACTGCCTATGATAGCAAGTATTCAGTAACTTCTACTTAGTTGTAGGAAACATCGAGTCTCCATCTCCCTCTTAGTTCCGCATGTCAAATTCCTCGACCCTCCACTTTCTCTTCTGGCAGCTTTCCCTAGCAATCATCCTATGGAATTTCAATGGATAGTCCACTATCATATTTTCTCTTTTAGACCAGTGCCATAGATCTTACAAGCTATTTTTGACATTGTTTTTGTCAAGTTTGATTCTTCCCTGCCCCCTCATCTTTCCCTCATTTGGGAAACTGTTCAGTCACCAGAGAGACAGCTTTGGAAGAAGATGGGCATGTAGAGACCTCCAGGAGAAATATATGTAATCCATCTTTTTTTGTTACTTGACCTAGCAGTAGCTATGGTGTGACATCAAAAAAACATCTAGCAGTGATGAGGTACTTTTTGCCCACAGCTTCCTGCAAACGTGCATCTTAAATCAACTAAAAGTCCCAGTTTTAAAGGTCTAGAATATTGCTTGGATATTGGAGTGCTCTGAATTTTCAGAAGTTGGCAAATGTTGGCCTAATTCTATTGCTTCTTTTGATTCTTGACTGTGTTGGTAGCAGGGCATAACTGAGCACTTTTAAAAATCCCTCTTGCAAGGGTTAAACTGATGAGGTTTATTTTCAGTGTTTATTCAACATATTCTATTCACTGTCAAATGAGAAGCAATCTTGACTGATTCCTATTGACTTGATAAGGATTCTTGTTTTTTACCAGAATACAAATACAGACTTGGGGAAATACTGTCTCTCCCTGAGGGCATCTCAAGAGGAATCATAAATCTGTAGAAAATAAGCAGTCAAACCTGAATTCTACACTAAAAGCTTTGGAGTAGGGGTGAGAAGGTGATTCATCTCCATCATGTTTTAATTCAGTTATGAATGTTCTCTACATTCTGTTCTACTGATATATTTGTCACTAAACATTTTGTTATAAAAGGTGACATTAAATCAGTACCTGGCAAAACACAAATCTCTGGACTTAATATGCAGTATCTACAGGAAAATTCTGTACTGAAAAGTAACGGAAAAGCTGAAGACTTAATTCCTTCTGTGCACCTGTGGATTTCTTTTTCCAATAGCACATGATGTTGCAGATAGCTTTGGCTTATTAATAGGATGGTAGAGCTTCTTCAGCATTGCCATTTACATTACACTACTCAATCTTTTGTGTAGTTGAGGCTGCAAGTCTGAAAACAGAGTGTTTCAACATGGAAATGAAACATCAGTACTTTGCAGCTTTGCAGATGTACTCAGCTAAAGACCTAGAGTTTTCCACAAAGAAGACGTGATTGCCTAATTCACCATGGAATTGTTTACTTATTGCAGAATTGCCTAACAGCTGATGAATTTTAAAAAAAGATAGAGAAAGGATTTTATGCCAGTGGAACAAAAATGTGTTTTATACCACAGGCAAAAAAAAAAAAAAAAAAAAAATTCAAAAACATAATACGTTCACTTTTTCATGTCCCTCTTGGCCAGCATCTGACTTCCATGTTATGACTGATGTTCCCTAAGTAGTTATACTCTGTCACATTGCCATTCAGGCTACAGGCCAAAATAAACACAGTCCAAATCATCAACAAAGAGAATAATATTATGAGAAGACTAGCCCCTAAAGGTAGCTTAGAGGATGTTAAGAGTAGGTAGAAGCATAAGAGTTTCTTTATTCATTTGCTAAGTATTGCTACTATTTCTCCTACCACTGTTTTACACTGAGTACAGCTTTATTTCCAGAAACTAGTTTTTTTTTATTTTTAGAATACTTTAATTAAAAATTAAACCTGATTGTGATAAAGCAATTTTTTTTAAACTAGAATATGTTTTAACATTCCCTGCTAAGAGAACAGCAAGGCACATAGTACTGCTATAATGTGAGGATAGACTGGTCACACAAAAAACTAAAATGTAATTGATGAAGAATAATTTTCAAGCTCTATCTCCAAAAATCATTGATATTCTCAGGGAGATACGAAGAGAAAAATGTATTCTCTCAGAACTCAGCAGCAGTAACAATTTCATACTTTCATAAGAATTTTCTTCTTATAATGGGATAGAATAATTTGTTAGATTTGGTAGGAATTTTTCCATTACTTTCAGTAGAACTTGGAAGTATATGGCTTTACTCCATTAGGTTCCAGAAGGACTTGTGTCAGTGTAAGTACCATCCTAATTCAATTTCTTCTTGGACATGTTATAGCAGGGAGAATCTCTCTATAGAATAAAATAGAATAATTCAGTTGGAAGAGACCAACAAAAATCATCTCATCTTGCTATCTGACCCCTTCAGGGCTAATCGAATGTTAAAGCATATTAATGACAGCATTATCAAAGTGTCTGTTGAACACTGACAGGCATGGGGCACCGGTGACTTCTCTAGGAAGCCTGCTCCAGTGTTTGACCACCCTCACTGTGAAGTTTTTCCTAATGTCCAGTCTGAGTCTCCACTGGCACAGTTTTGTGCCGTTCCCTTGCATGCTATCATTGGTTACCAGGGAGAAGAGATGGGCTTCTCCCTCTCCACTTCCTCTCCTCCAGGAGAATTCAACATCCAAATGTTACTAGCAAGAATTACATTTAATTTCAATGTATATACCACGTGCTTTTGTTTCCCCCCCCTTTTTTTTTTAATTTTCTCCAGAGAACTTTTAAGGCTTAGGAAGAGATAGCAAGAGACAGCATTTAATATTCTATTTCAACTCTTAAATTGTTCACAAAGGGGACTGCCTTGGCTATTTTCTTCTTGACGTTTGAAGATCAAGAGTGTGTCCTTGTCTCTTTATTTTCAAGTATTTGTTGGCACGAGCAGTGAAGGAGATGAAAGAATCAGCCTTTCAGGCACTGGAAGCTACAACTTCAGAAACATCAGCTGAGGCAATTCTATCACCCATTTAGCATTCATTTTAGCATTGAGGGTGGCTGTAGAATAGCCTTTGGAAAAAGAATAAGAGATAAAATTGATATATACTTGTAGAAATTTCATTATATCTTTGACAGCTGACAGAATCTTGTTCTGTGCCATCCTACTCAGGCTTGTGAAAGCTACTTTTTCTCAACTGACATGAGTGGAGGAGAAGATAAATCAGTTGAGCTTTGATTTCCAGAGATTATTCTATGGAGATAACTGCTCTGTAGAGGACACGAAAAATAGTAAGATGCTGTCTAAAATACTGTTTTATTCATTGCTTTGGATATATAAGTATGTCATTGAGGAAAAAAAAATGGAGATGAGCAGAATGGATTAGGATGACTGAACCTAATCATATTAGGTTCACTTACTATTCTATGAATAATACCATAACAGTCTCATTAGAATATCGTGCCTGAAACTACTCAAGGTGAAAATAGCCCCACTAGATACTGTTGGAATTACCCTGGTAGGAGATGGCAGAGATGCTGAGCTATTATGTACAAACAAGGCAGAAGGCTCACACAGCGTCCTTTAATTCTGTACGGTCACAGATTTTGTTATTGAAGAGTCACGTTCAACTTCATTAGTCTATAGATCGTGCCAAACTCAAATATAGCATGAACCTAGCTGGACCAGGCTTTGAGTAATCTGATCTAGCTGTAGATGTCCCTGTTCATTGCAGGGGAATTGGATGAGATGACCTTTAATGGTCTCTTCCAACTCAAAGGATTCTATGATTCTGTGAACTTCTGCTGTTATTATAGAATCATAGAATGAGTGCCTTTGGTTGGAAGGGACCTTAAAAATCATTAGTTCCAACTCCTTGTTCTGGTCTTAAGAAAAACATTCTATAACCTTGTTAACTCTTTCAGAGGAAATATGAGCTGACAGTAATAGGAGTTTTTGGGACAGTTTTGTGGAATTGAAGCATTAAATTATATACATTTCAGGAAAACGTTGATGTTTTTTTTAGTTGTAAAGTCACGAAAGAAGACCTTAAGTGTAACTGTTAATATATTACTGAATGAAGGGACGTTGAACAAGATCTGTGAAATCATAGCTGTTCACAACGCTAATTCCTGAATATTAAATGGGAGCAAAGTTGATTATGTACAAATATCACCTGAGTCAGCAATAAAGTGGTTTGCTTCTTTGTTTGTTTCATATCACGTGGAACTGAGTATGAGGTAAAATGAAAGACCTTACTTAACCTAATAACTATTGTCTGCTGCATACATTCAAGATTAGAAGTAAATACTCGAAAATCTTGTTTGGTTAAAGCAAAAATGTAAAAATAGTAGCTTGTGAAAAGCAAAATATTTTGATTTAAGATTTGTAATATTTTGAAAGAGGTACTTTGCAATTATCCTGGTAAACGGTTTATTTAGAGAAATAGTTACTCATCAAAGTTTTCTGTATTTTGAATTGTATTCTGATTTAGGCTTGAGAAGAGTGCTTAAATCTTCCTGGAATTTTTAGTTAAAATTTTAGGAAAATCATAAGAAAATAAGAACATGTGTCTTAACTCATTTAGTTGTGCTCCTACAGTATATAGATGAAGTTGGGAGGGGAACATAACCCCCCCCCTCGCACACACTTAAAAGTAGTGTAAATTATACATAAATATGTAGTTTAATCACAGACATTAAAGTAAAAACAAAAACAACCGAAATCTCATATGAGAACCCATAACTCTGTTAACACACATCCTAAATAAAGCAAATTATTATCCTGTTCAACAAGAACTGACACTGAGTACTTTACATAATCAGTATATTTCTGTCATGCTATCAAGAAGTATAGCAGTGATAATCGTAGGATGGCTTGGGTTGGAAAGGACCTTAAAGCCCACCCAGTTCCAACCCCCTGCCATGGGCAGGGCTGCCCCCACCAGCTCAGGCTGCCCAGGGCCCCATCCAATGTGGCCTTGAGCGCCTCCAGGGATGGGGCACCACAGCTTCTCTGGGCAGCCTATGCCAGCACCTCACTGCCCTCTCAGTGAAAAACTTCCCATGACAGCTCCCCTCTTTTAGTTTGAAACCCTTCCCCCTTGTCCAATCACTATCTGCCCATGTAAAAAGTTGTTTTCCCTTCTCCTTGTAAGCCCCTTTTAGGTCCTGGAAGGCCGCAATGAGGTCTCCCCAGAGCCTTCTTTCTCCAGGCTGAACAAACCTAGCCCTCAGCCTGTCTCCATAGGAGAGGCGCTCCAGCCCTCAGAGCATCTTCGTGGACCTCCTCTGGACCCACTCCAACAGCTCCACAATAATCAAAGCAGGAAGCTTTGCACTTAAGAGTATGTAACAATAACTTCTTAAAAATGCAGAGAACATGAGACAACATTTTGCTTCTTCGTTATTACCATCTCTTTGTAATTCCTATTCAGATTGGATGGCATTTTTGTGAAGAAAGGATCTTCAAAAGTTTGCTAAATTTGTTTGTGCATGTGTGTTTTTTCCAAAAAAAGGCAGAACTTCTTTTCTTCACATTCTTCTATTCAGCAAAGGAACAAGTCTTGAAAAACATCCACATCTATTTTCTTTTTGTCAAGTCCTATTTGTTAGAGCAGTACAGAACTCTTATTCTTCATCTCTGGATGGAAAAGGGAATTTTATTTGGCATTTGATGGCGTGCTTTTAGTCAAGGTTTCCAACTCAATTCCCCTCACTTGTAGGCAGCAGGGGGTTTTCTAGCTCATGCTTGAGATTGTTATTAATATCTCTCTCTTAATGTCAGATTGATACTGCTCTGTGATTGGAATGACCTGGAAAGCAATTTCTGCTGGATGAACCCCTATTAGGATGGCATATTGTGCTTTTATAGTGAAGTAAATCTCTAGATCCGTTACAGCAATAGCAAATACATCATAAAAGGACTAATTTGCTTGTTTTACAGTGTGAATAGATAAAACAAATATAAGCATAAGCAAATATATTCATTAGCTCATTTTTCTTTGCTAAATGCATTCTAATCATCAGTACTGAGCGGAAGGCAGTTTTTCTAAGATGGGTAAAAAACAGTAATCTTATATTCAGCTAATAAAAGATTCCACAGAGGAATTCTCATACACATGAGCAGTTTGATGCTTACAGGTAGCCTCAGTGAGGGGGAAATTCTGCTGCTGCTTTGAAAAAATCTGTGTGAAACCAGAGCCTGAGCAGTGCCAGCAAATACCAATAATACAGTGACAGAGATGTTTTGTTAATGGCTTCCGCCTGAGAATCCCACAGAACTTGGCCTGCAGGAATGAAATCAGCTTGCTAATTACCATGTAAGCTGGGCACGAGTCCTTGTAAGCAATTTTCCTTTTTCAGTAGATAAATAAATGGAAGTATTTAGGAAGCTGTGCAATTTAGAAGCATTTAAGGGACTATCGTAATGGAAGCATATATTAAGTATATAGCAAAGATTTGAGATATGTGAACATATAACAGTAAAAGCTACTCTGAGCAGAGTCCCTGGTTCTTTCTGTGCACTGTTGTTCAGCTAGGATCTGAAAAGGTTAGATGATAGGTATCAGAATTTCTCATTGTTTTCTTAAATTTTAAAGTCATAATAAATTCAACACAGTGCCATGGGATGTGGTTTGAACGCAGCTTTCTCTCACCTGGATAATTTCTAGAATGATTGACCTAGATTCAAATGGTTTGAGATACTTCTATGGCAGAATGAATTTAATCTCTGAAATATTTTTTTCAGCCAGTTTGTATGTGGTCTGTAGTGTTGAATCTCTCACTTTCTGCCACTAAACCATGGCAAAATTGCATTTTTCATCCATAGGCTGTTTCCAGAAATGTCTCTTAAGTAGATCCTCCAAAAGGATCCTGTCTCTTCACCACTTCAGCCAAAGACAGTGGCAGAACAGTGAATTAAAGACACAAGTATTCCTTCTTCATACAGTTTGTTTGCCATAGGCTAAAACACATTCAAAGTTGCTGCCTAAAGTGAGTGTTTTTGCTTCTCTCTTTTCCATCTCTGGTGACTGCTTCTTATCTCAAGCCTGTTTTGTAAGCTAACTGTATTACCTGAATACTTGTACTGAGATATAATTTCTCCCAGGGGAATTTCATATAGAACCACCTTATCACTACACAGATACAACTCCACTTGCACAACTTATCTGACTGGTTTGGTCCTGACAGAGGAAATCTTCTATTTGTGCTATTGTAAGACAAAGCAGCAGCGTCAGCAGCCAACCTGCAGCTTGTACTATGTCCTCATACTTCTTGGAAAAATTTTGCTGAATATGCCTCTGTTATCTTCTGGGTTGAATTTCTGCAGAATAAGAAAACAAAAGTAAAATGAAATAAGATGAGACATAAATAATCATTTCAGATATTAGATTAAGCATATAAACTGAAAAATACATAGTTATTTTAAAATCACATGATTTAAGAATAGCAGTTAAATGAAATACTGTGTAGTGTTGCAAACTCCAGGCCGTGATTTCTGGCAACCCTACCCACGGCAGAAGGTTTGGAGCTCAATGATCTTTAAGGTCCCTTCCAACCTAAGCCTTTCTATGATTCTATAGTTGTGTTCAAACTGATGTTAGATTGGGTCCACAGTTTTTAATTCTATTGTAAAAAATTTGAAAACTAGCAATCACTTGGAAAAATAACTATACTTGTATACAGCCCTTTCTACTTAAGTATGTGATATCGCTTGTAAAGTCTGTGTTTGATCAGAGTTATGTCAATAGAAATGGACAGAATTCTTTCTTCTCCTTATGTTGTAATTAGTGGTATCTCTTTTTGCCTTAAAAGTGCCATGATAATGTCAGATCTTAGGTTAAAAGTAAAGGCACTCATTTGCTTCCATTTATTTATATTAAAATGTTTTTATGTTCTATACAATAAAACTAATATGACACCAAAGCATAACTTAAGTTTTAAAATGTTGTGTGTTTTTAAGATGCTGACAAATGAAGTAACATCCAGAGCTAGTCATCAGCATGCTGCCTCGAGAGACCAGTCCTTACTTTTTCTATTTCTTACCTTTCTGGCCCTTAGGAGCCCCATACAGCTCCTTGAATGTTTTTGCTAAGTGTAGCTCACAGTGTGTAGAGTATATTATACAATTGCATTGATTTGGCACTTAAATAATGCTCTTGACAGTTTTTACGTGAAGCCCCATATCATCTGTTTGGACTATGTTTCCTGCTTTCTATATTTTCAAATGTTTCATGTGTATATACATGCCAGGAAGTAAGTGAAAATATTTTTTGCATCTGTTACTCCTTCCCTTTCACTTTAAAATCAGATTCAGATGCTTTTTGTTGAAAATTAGTGCATATAACCATACTGTATGTTGAAAATTAATGATCTCGAAGGCAAGATGAACGTTTGTCAAAAAAAAATGGCCTGGATCATGCCTGTATTAAATTCAAAGACAGGTTATGCCTTTTGAAATAAATCTTCAAAGAGGATCATAGGACCTGGCTTATGCTTGTTTTTTGTTTTTTATTTCCTACTTTGCCTAAAATAAATCTAAAAAAGATAATGAAAAATGAAGAATCACCTCCATTTCTCAGAAAAAAAGTGGTAGACCCTAATGGGCAGCACCCTGTACCTTACCATGATAAAGCTATAATGATAAATCAATCTGCAGAATTTCAGCAGTTAGAATTACATGTGCTGGAGTATTAGGCTGCAAGCAGCATGCCTTAGGGAGTCAAAATAGTGAGAATTATGCAAGTTGCTTATGCAAAACCCATCTACAAACTGTTTTCCTGGAAAAGTGCATATGTAACAGTTTCTAGTATACAGTTTTCTGTTTTTGTTTATTAAGATTGCTGTTTCCAACAAAAAGGATGGCTATATGTTTTCATTCTGTATAACCCTAAATAAGAATGGCAGAGCCAAAGATAAATGCATCCTTCTGTAGTATAATTAGCTAAATGTATATACATGGAGTTAGTAATCTTTTAATGAAAAGTATTTTGATATCTTTTTCATACTTTCCATAGTGTATAATCATTTGCATTGCTGTTCATAAGATGACTTTTGTAGAAGGAAAAGAAAATCTTGTAAAGGGAATACATCAGGAAATACCATATAACCTAGCAAATAGTGCATAGTGTGATGCTGGCTAGCTTAAAATAAATAACTGTAACAAAAATGTACCGCTTACTTGAAATGTAAGATAGTAATGCGAATGCAGTTTTCTAATGCACATCTCTGAGTGGCTCAACAGGTCAATTACCAGGAGGAGGTAGACTAGTGCACTTGAACCCCCATAGATATGAAAGATAAATGGATGCAGAAATTGTTTTGAAATTAGGGAGCCCCACATGACTAAAAGGGTGATGAATCAAATCTGTTACTGGAGGTAAATGATGTGAAAACCTGTGAGTAGATGTCTCATGCTGCTGAGATCTGAAAGGTAATTTGTGATTTTAAACTACAGAATAGAGGTTTATTTTGTAAACTTGAATTTTGTAAACTATAGCATAAATAGAAGCCTTATTAATATGTTATGAAGGTTTTCATTTATTTCTTCCCTTTTCCTAAAATACCATTACTACCACCTATTACACTCAGGAAGTGATAGTACTTTTCCATTATCAAAAATAGAAAAGATTTTTGGAGGATCATTTGTTGATGAGAGGTTTTGGAATTCACGTCTTTCACATTTTATTCTACCATGTGTATGGGAAGACATGAGAATATGTGTTATTTGGTCTTCTATTTGTTTTTAGCTAAGATTTAAGCAAAACACTACAACAATATTTGACAATAGTTTAGCTGATACTATTTCATTTTCTGTCTGTAATTGATTCTCCTAACTTTGTTAGAATGTGCTTTTTTTTCTCTGAAAACTTATATATATAAATATGTGTGGTAGATTATAACCTTAAACCGTAATTCTTTTACATTAATTAAAACATTGAGTAGAACATAACTAATTTTTAAAGGTTAATGTAGGCATAAATATATTAGTTTCAAAGACTTGAAACCATGACTATAGTTTTTTTCCCCATTGTATTTCTTAAGCATGTTTCCGTCTTTATTTTATGTAGAAATAAAATCACTCAGTTAAAATATTTTCTTAAGGTAGATCCTTAGAAATAAAGTTAGCTCATATATACATGATGTTTGATGATCTTCAGGGAATTAAGAAAAAACTTCTGTAGAATATCTTAAGAATTTCTGGTAACATAAAGTTTGGGTTCATTTCTTTTAGTACTTCCATTTCTGACACATAAGGTATATGAAGTATCTTAGTATTTATGAATTATGCCATTAAATGAGACAGAATAATTCCAAAGATTAAGATTTTTTTCCTTTAATTCTTTGAATTACAAACACCTCTTAACAAAGGTAAAAATACTAACTACAATGTATGTTTCTCATTTGAACGTGTGGTTATGTACAAGATAGAAATGTCATTAAATAGGATGAAAGAAGTGCTCTCAGTAGAAATAAACAAGTGTTTTAAATAGTATAGGAGAATTACTTAGGAGGGAGTAACATTTACAATGCAAATTAGTCTGCCATATGTTTTGTTAATTCGGTATCTGTTTATTGATTATCTGATGGAGGTGCTAGATTGTGTTATCTTTCCCCAGAGAAAATAGCTGCAAATGCTGATTTGCATGATAATACCGTATGCCTGTCATTGGTACTACAATCCTTCCACTTTCCATCCCTCCTCCTCTCTTCCTTTCTACACAGAAATTATTGGTCCTTTGAATGTCTATTTTTTAGACATTCCTGTGCATGGATTGAAATAGATGTACAGCACACATCAAACAGAGACCACCTTAATTTCACTGGGGCTTTGTCTGGAACCTTGTACAAATACAAATGTGCAAAGGAATAAAAATATGTCTAAAAAATCAGTATCTCAGATACCCTCAACAGTTTTAGGCAATATCTTTCAGTGGATAAATTTGAATGCAGCAGTATTGTCGACCGATGGATCAGGGGAAAGTTGAGTTTGGCTGCTTTCAGGTAAAAGTGTTCACAAATGATGGAGCAAAAAAAAAGAAAGAGTTGTTGCATTCAGGAGAGCTGATGGTTATCAAAAAAGATCAGATTAAGGAAAGAAAGCAGCCAAACTTATCCTAAAACAGAAGAAAGCAGGAGACTATTATGCAAATTGTAGAACAGATGGAAACAAGGATATGGGACAAAGTATGGGTACAGAGTAATAACTGATGCACATAAGTTTGAAAGGATACAACTCTAAAAAGAGTAAAGGTGCTAATAGCATGAATAAATATACCAAAGTAAGAAAAAGAACACTAAGCTATTGGTCTACCCTTAGCAGGATGCAGAGCAATGATTGGTCCATTCTTCTGGTCTTCACAGAGAGGTTTGTCACCAGAACTGATCTGAACCTAATTGGACCCACAAAACAAGACTCAATCAAGGCAGAGTATTCTTAGACTAGTTAGACATATTTGGTCAGAACTGCCTGACGTGGACTGGCCTCTGACATACTGAGGGGTAACATCTCAAAAGACACAAAGCAAGGCAAGAGATGTATCTAGATTTGAGAGATGGGGTGGGAGGAGGAGACAGAATCTAGCAAATAGTATATTTCCACATATCATAGATAAATTCTTAAAATATCATTTGATAGGCATGGAAACATTAATATGGTAAGAAACAGCTCGTGTGAACTTATCAGGAAGCTACTGTGGCAAATCAGTCTCATCAACTTATTTGATAATGTAGTTCACCTAGTGATAAGAAAAAAGCTTTGCATATGCTAATCTTGGATTCAGTAGGATTTTGATATTGAGGAAACTGGATTACATTAATCTGTACTGTAGAGGCACAAGAAAAGCAATCAATTATTTTTATGTTCACCTAGGATAAGACAAGAAGTAATTAGTTTAATTATCAGTGAAAATGATGTCAAGAAAAAAGTATTTGGCTTTATGAGGATTTCACTGGGACAAGCTAAAAACCTATTAATGATCTCACTGGAGGTTTCTAGCTATGAGTTAGACAAACTTGTCATCATGAGCTAGACAGACTTGCTTCTGATTCAGAGCAGGAATCTTCAGAAGGGCCTGTAATCTATAACAAAACTGCCTTTTCCAGACTAACGTTACCATGATTGCTCTCGTTTACACAGTCTGTGACTCTTGGCCTTTGAGAGATAATGCAACCAAGTAATTACTAACTGCAACTTTTTTTTACCTTGAATGTATTGTCATTCAGACTGCGACACTTAATCAAGCTGTCAAAATAGAAAAAGAAATAGCTAGGATACTGTCCATTGCAGGATTTCAGTAAGTCCAGTAATAATGAAATGATGTGAAGTTGAGTTTTTCCTCCTAGTAACATCAGTTAATTGGAAATGCAATAAATGTATTGTCATTTAGAAAAGGAAATGTCTTAGATTTGAAAAAGTAGTAAGCATCTGCCTTCATTTCCACTAAGAGTTGTACAATTCTGAGTGCTAGGTCTGATTTCACTAGATAGATGTGTCTGAGTCAGTATTTGGAGTATTTTCCAGCGATTTCCTCAAGTGACATACATCGCTAGAATAGTTCCATATGGTTGGTATTGTTTCTGAATCATTATTTTGGAATCCTTCAGATACTGCCCGCTTAGGAATGAAAAGGAATGTGAATCTAAAAGTAAGCTTTGATTGCTTACTGTACAGTAAATTTAGTCTTTTTAACTGCAGACTGTGAGAACCCTGTGGAGTTCAAACTTACAGGATTGAAACCTAGAATTGTCTGGTTTTTTTTACTGAGGAATACTTTTCCAGGGTCAATAACATTTTGTGGTGCCACGTGAATTCAGTTATTTTTTTTTTTTTTAGAATTTCTCACAGATGTCAAGCTTGTTCTGGGAGGCTTAAAGGATACCAGTGAATTTAGCAGCTGGGGATGCTTCAGAGGCTGAGATGATTTCTGAGGCTGCTCAGTTCCATGTGTTTGACTCACTAGGCAGAGCTTTCAGAAGGAAAAAAAAAATAAAAAAGCATCTGTAAAGGAATAACGGTGCAATTACATAGCACCAAGTACAAGGTATTATTAGGTTGTTGTCAATTTTGTGTATAATACAGTTTTCCTCTTCTCTCTTTCTTGTGTATGTGAGCTGGTGGTAGACTGATCTACCAGAAAAGAAAGTTGGCTCATGCTCTAAAAAGCACCAAAACTCTCCATTGTATTATCAGAGCTTTTTTAGCTTATTAAACTGCAGAACGGCCCAGTAGCGAACATGAAGAGCAAGGAGCTGCCCCCTGGGCTTTGCAGCAGTCACTAACCACTCCTGCCTCCTTGCAGGTGTCTCTTTGTGCAGTCCTTTTGCAAGATCCTTCCTTCCCACTAGGAGACACTTCTAATCTAAGACACTCATCTCTCTCCCTCCCTTTCTCTCACATAACATCACAAAACAAGATCCTGTTACGCTCTTCTTTTCTCTCCTGTACCATATCCTTGCTTTATTCCATTTGGAAATTTCTATTCTGTATTAAGGGATCACAGTTAATTGTTACAGCAAGGACTACACTGTATCTTTTCTCCCGTGAGAGGATATTTGTAATGTCTACACAGCAATTAGCCAAAAAAGAAGATATGTGGCAGTGTTATTAACGTTCATCATGCAGATAAGGCTGCCTTCATGTAAGCCGTTGGACTTACAGGGATATATACATATTGGTCTTCCACTTGTGTTTTTCATCTTTAACATGAAAATAAGTTTTATAAATCAGTGTAGTATCAGTAGTAACAGTGTTTTCCCTGTGATCTGAAAGCTGTGATTTAAAATCTGCTTTACTTCATTCGGGTATTGAACTAACTTCAAAAAATACTGTGCAAATATGAAGATATAGACACTTAAATTTATTCTAAGATAGAAAGGTGAAGTTGCTTGATTTTTATGACATTATTTTTTTAAAAAAATCAGTTACTGTAGCTGGTAGCTGTCATAGTATCATTTGATAAGGATTTAATGTGTATAATTCAAAGACAGTGTTTATACCTTCCTTTTGAAAGAGGACACCCTTGTTACGTGACAGCGAAGCTCTTGAATTCCATGACAGACAACAAACAAAACGTGGTGCTCTGGAGATCTGCAATGAGATAGTTACATCACTAACAGCAATCCCTATTTTTTTTTTTTAATCTTGATCCTTCTTACAAAATACAGCTAGAGCTTTATTTTGATTGGTAGTGCAGAAAAAGAAGAGTACAGAAAGGAAATCAGGAGTGATTCAAAGTAGGAATTAACTCCAGTTAGAACCACAGATAATAGAAAATCCTTCCATTAATATTTTGTCCATATCCATTCTTTTTTGGGTTGCTTTTTTCCATGGTTGCTGTTGGCTGTTTTTCTAGTTTCCTGCCCTGTAATTGTTGTAATAGAGGCTTGCTTTGATTTGAATGTTCAAAGATAGAAATGAGTATAGAGGAAGTTTTACTATTAAATGTCCTATATTTGAGCTTGAACACTCTGGTCTTCAGTGCTGCCCTTTTTTACAGGAAATCAATACTTTCATTTTTATCTTAGAGGGGAAAGAAATTAAGCAAAAGGATCTAGTTTAAATTATCTATCAGAAAACATTACATTTCCTCTCCAGCTGAGCTTAAAGAAGAAGTAATGTGTGGCGCCTGTCCCTCGCTGAAATCTGATCGAACAACAGCACAATTTCATGGCTATAGTATAGATAACATCTAACCTCCTTCAGCAGCTCCAATGGCCCAAGCATAGAGGCGTTCATTTTAGCATAAAACTCTCACTAAATTCAGTTGGAGAAAAAACTAGATAAGGGTGAATACTTTTGAGAACTCTGCTCCTCTTATTAAACAGAATGTTGAAACAATTGCCTATTTTCTGGTGCAATTATGTTATCACAGAAAATGAGATACTGTGTAATGGGACTGACAAGTAGCAGAACTGCTAACAGTCTTAAAAAATGCATTAAATTCTGTGACTTACATTTCATTTTTCCTGACATTAGGTTCATTTCGAGTTATGATCTGAGCGGGTTTGGATATATTCTTCAGAATTGGTATTTTTTTGTGAGAGACACTAGGAGTAGCCTGATTACCTTAGCAAGTTATTTAAGAATAAAGTTATATTTTAACTGAACCTTTTGTATTTAGGGATCATTCAATTTTTATTTTTTTTCAATATTTTCAGTATCTTTATGCTGTGCTGTGAGCACTTAACTCCAAGTTGCTTTTCACTGTAAAGGGAGCAAATAATATACAGGGAAGGAATGGCATGATGACCAGATGACAGTTCAGAAATTGAGTGAGAATCCTATGGCTAATGCAATATTTCATGCTATTGGGAGGGGAGGAAAGTTAGGAAACCATAGGAAAACAATTTTGATAAGCTGTTCTAGGAGTAGAGAAATATTTCATTTAAAGTAATGAATGAACTTTAAATACTGCATGACCTTTCATTATTCCACCTCTTCGCAAAAGAGAAGTAACGATTCATACTCAATAAATTATGACAAGTAATAAGTAAGCTAAATTCAGGCCATCCTATTAACATGCTGTATAACATTAATAGCTGAGAGTTATATTCTCTGAGGAACTTATTCCATAAACTTTAAGGTGACTTTTTATTACATTCCTCTATAAGAAGCTTCATTGTAAGCTTGTAGTGTGCACTTGTGCTGCGTTCTGCAGCTTTCAACACTTCCTCATTCCCCTCTTACTTATTTCCCAGCAAAATCTAGAAATAGGTTTAATGCCTAAAAATTCTACTTGAAAGCAGTTATGTAGGACATGGATGTGCAGTAGGGCACAACCTTTAGAGCTTGCTGTGAAGGTAACGCATGCTTCAGTCATACTGCAGAGACTGGAAAACAATCTGAGAGATGATTGTGACTTGAAGGTATAAAAAGCCACAACTCAATAAGTAAATAAATAAACAAACAAATAATAGAGTATTGAACACTTTTTAAAGTTGTACGGAATATTTCAGAACAAAATTATATGATATTGAGGAGCTACTTGAATTTCCAAGATTTCCAAGATTTTTCCAAGAAATTATGTGCAGTAAAAGATAAAAAGCAAAATTACCTGTTCAGTGAAAATTTTGGAGCCACATAAAACTACTGCGCTGACCTGATCATATTCTTTAGTTATTGTAAGTGGATCTGGAAGTATTTGAAGTAGTCTGTCATCTCTCTAGATGTTTTAGATTGCTTTAGTAGTACATAGGCATAGAAGACTCAAGAAGCAATTATATAAGCATTGGCAAGGAGTTTAACTATTAACATTATGAAGAGCAGTCTGCAACCTCCTTTGATTTAATAAGCTTGTAGA
The DNA here is from genome assembly GCF_002078875.1 of Numida meleagris. Taxonomy (NCBI): domain Eukaryota; kingdom Metazoa; phylum Chordata; class Aves; order Galliformes; family Numididae; genus Numida; species Numida meleagris. The sequence continues at coordinate 140,982,749 of NC_034409.1, forward strand.
CATTGGTGATGAAGATACCCACCTAAGTTTCCTACAAAATACAAAAATGTTGAATGTTTGTGGAACAAGTCCAAGAACATATAATTAAAAGAGTATATAAATGAGTGTGGTGGCTTCCCCACAGCTTACTTGTAGAGCAAGTAAGATTCCATTTCATCCTTGATTCCATTTGCTTAAAGAAGAGATCCAATTTTTTCTGGGGTGTAAAGTGACTATTGACCCAACTGTTCTCTGTCACAGAAGACAGAAAATAAATCAGAAAATAAATAAAACAAACCAAGTTTGTGTTGATTATCACCTAGATAATCAAACTGTCTTTTAAATATGCTAAATTTGAATGAAGTCTGAGGGCAGGTAGTTTATCCTTCACTATAATTTAGTCCTTCAGAAAGAGATGTCTCTGTTGTCATTTTTATTTTCATTTAGAATACAGATTCTCGTTATACGATAGCCTTTGTTTCTTGGCACACAAAATTACATGCAGGGTCATGGTGGTGTTACTTTCTTGATTGGTTTGTAAAGACAGCTAATGTGGACTCTGTTCAGTATAATAAGTGATAAACATAGACTGTAATTAAGCCATATAGCACAGCAATAGCTAAATGTTTTAAAGATTTTGGGGGAAGGGTGGAGGCAGAACACTATATTGTAATTGGAGTCTTCACTAAAGAAACATATAGAGATTATAGCTATGCATGTGTAGTTCAGCGCACTGAATTACCAGACCTCCTTCTCCACTGGTGTTTAGCAAGTTGACTTAAGTGTTTAAATGAAAACATGGTAATTTCACAATTAGAACTCCAAAATCAAAGTATAATAGCACTGTATCCTTTATTAGAACTCCAAAATCAAAGTATAATAGCACTGTATCCTTTATGCAGAACTAATCTTGTAGTTTGTACAAGTCAGTGTGGTTCCCCATCTCTTCTAAGACATCTGCAAAGAAGGGTGTGTGTCTTCTAACATTATTCGTCTTCACTTAAAAAATTCTGCCTCAGTTCTGCTCCATCTCCTTTGTAATACAAGCAGATATTCTTGCTTTACCTCTTACAAGATGGGAGGGGATACAACATGCGTAAGTACCACCAACATGCTGGGAACGTGCTTGAATATACTGTGTGGGCTTGAGTTTTTTTGTTTAAAGACAGTAGTCATTCTGGTTCTCCATGCTATGATTTTTTCTTTTATTTCTTTTACACTTCCTTTAGGAATTTGTTTTTGCCCACTGCTGGAGATGATCTGCAGGGCTAGATGGACTTTGTTACAGCATGCTTCTTCATGGAGCCTTCTATTCACTGAGATTTCAGTTGGGTTTATAGTGTGGCCACCCTGCTGTGAGCTGTACCATTACTAGCTGCATGGCATGAGGCAGGTGGAGTAACAGCAAGATTTAAAGATTTTTCATGGCATTCCTTTCATCTTTTCTTACTAATTCTAGAGTGCATTTATTGCCTATTTTTATGTTCTCCCAAACTGTATACTTGTTGTTCTCAGCAACAGCAGTATTCCACTATGCTTGTGGCAACAGGACTACAGTACAAGCCAGCAGCCAATATCCAGAACACATATGCTCCAAATCACTCCTTATGGTGCAAATATATTAATCATGTTTTATAGGTACAAAATTCAGTTTGAAATTTATAAATCTTAGCTTCAAGAGGATGTTTTAAAAATGCAGTTTCTCACCTAACAGCCATGTGTGCTTTTTGCTCTCAACATGAAATATCACTGCTGTTACTTACTTTACAGTAATTATCGAAGAGCTGTATCAGTGTATAATTTGCGAGTGCCTGTGTCAAGGTGATGCCATCCTGTCTGTTTCCTGAGCTTTCTGAATCTGGTGAGAGCAGTCCCAGGAGTCAGGGGTGGACACCTGGGAGATGACTGCCTCCTATTAGGATCTGCCAATATTCATTATGCAGCCATGGCAGGGGGGGAGGGTAGCTGCAGACCCAGAGAGTAGCTCCATTTCTACACAGTCTTTAAGAAGCCGTGCTAACTTCTGTGGAGCATCTATTTTACTGAAACTGCTTTAGTAAGGCAGTGTAAAACTGGAGAAGCATGGGGGCTTGTGACCACTCCTGCCATTGCCCTATCTGGAGACACGGTGAGACACACTGGTTCATTCCTAGGCACTAAATGTGTTTCTGAGAGGACAGGTATGCAGGTTATTGCCATCCCACCAGGCACAGATGGCTGTAAATAGTGAATTTTGCTTTTTATTCCTCCTCCTGAGGAGCCATGATGCTGCTGTCAGGCCTGACTGTGCCACTTTGAGATAGATGAAGCATCTCAGATGCATAGTTACAGGTCTCTGCACTTGTTCCAGGAAATTCCACTAGTATTATCAAAACTTTGTGTGGGGGTTTTAATTAGCAAGAGCTTATCAGTGACATACCTACTTTTGTACGTGCCTTCCTGCAACAGAAACACAGTAGTTTGAAGAGAGCTGCAGATGGAAATGTGGCTGAAGAGTGCTACTGAGGGAAAGGGGGCTGTGAATTTATTTTTATTCATTATTTTTTAACTAGAGCTACTTGTTAAAACTCAAGTCATAAATGAGACCAGACACATGAGAAGTATGTACTGTTAAACTTGATTCAGTTCATGATCAGTGTTTTGTATAAAACTTATGACACGAATCTTTGGCTAAAAACGTAAAGGAGGGATTAAAGAATTGAGGTAGAAATCTGGTCAACATTTACTATAATTTTTCCCCCATACAGAAATAGTAACAAGTGTTATGCAGTAAAAGATATGATTCTAAAATATACTCTCTCCCATTAGTATGAAATATTCAATCTTAAAATGGCAAAAATTTTTGGATTAACAATAGGTGAATGTAGCATATGTAACTACATGAGGATGTGATTTAATAAAAGAAAAGTCATTAGCTCACAGAACAAGCAACAACAAAGTTATTATGGAACAAATGAAAATCAATGTTTGGTTTTTGTACGTATGAAAATCAATGATAGCTTCTTTGCACATACAGAAATCAATGTACTATAGGGAGTCCTTTGGAAGAGTCCTGACAAGTCTCAGTTTGGGATTTTCATAATAATGTTGATTATCATAAAAACTGCTGCAGCAAAGGCAGCAGAGGCAGCAAACTTTGATTGGACTCAGGAATACTTTCTTTCCAATAAAAGGACAGATTTATTTTAAAGAATCTGGAATGGTTTTCTGAATTGCTTCTTGTTTAATGAAGGTGCTGTGTCGGTGAAAGAAACTATTATTTCTAGTAGTGATCACTCTCATTTCAAACAGCGGAAGGCAGAATTCTGTATGCAGTTCAGTGAGCAAAATTTGCAAATCAATGCTATAAAAATGATTTGTTGTGCTTGAGTTGAACAGCTGATGTGTCTGTTGCCTATAAAACTGAGATATAGCACATAGTGCAGTGACGTGTAAGCGGATATGTAGTAAGCACATATTGCTGTTATTTTCTATTCTATTCAGGATGCATCTGTTCTATGTTCTTTCAAGGGTATGTTTTTATTAATGATTTAATATTTTAGACAAAACAGATTTACTTAAAACTAAAGCAACTCATAAATGAGACATTTGAATAACAAGTACTGCTAGACAGCAGTGAAATAACTGATTTTATATGATCTAGAGGTGAATGTAGGTGTAAAATTGGTGCCCGGAATTATTTTGTGTATTTGAGGACAATGTGTTCATTTGTTTTCCATTATGTTCATACTTGGTCTTGACTTTTGGCTTAAGTGTGCTGTTTTAACTTATGGTTAGATCAGGTACCCTTTTACTTGAGTTTTCACTTGCAATTAGTAACCAACGGCCTTTTCATAATGAAGATTGCATATTTTGATATAATTTTAGCTTTTGATTTTGCAGACTTTGGGATGGTTCAGATTTGCTTTAACTAAGCTGTCAGGTAGAATTTTTTTCAATTCTTTCTATGGGAAGAAAGTTTCAGTGTTTTCTTTTGTTTTTGAAAAGCATCTGTCAATCTCATGACTGACATTTAAATCAAATTCCATCTCTAATGGCTTATCTTATTCTTTATGAAATACTGAAGTTAAAGATAGAAAGATACTGAAAGAAACTCTTCTTTTTTTAAAAAATAATAAAAAAAAGCTGTTAAAAGCAGTCTGTATTCCTGTTCTTTTCTTTCAATTTCATTTGTTATTTAGAATAGTATAAATCTGTGGATTTCTGCATTTTCAAAGAACCTATTCTTGTCATCCACCATGGCTTCCAGTGAGCTGACTGTCCCAGAAATGAATATCCTCCCAAATTCAAAGCTATCCTCCTATTTTCCCTCTCCAATGCACTTTGCAAATGTGAATTTGACACTTTTACACTGGCATTACCACCTTTACCATATAGTAAGTAGTGCAAATATTATCCCTATTTGAGACTCCAGACCTGATGAGGCTCCAGATGACACAGCCATCACTGGTGCTGCTGGAGAAGCAGTACATCTCTGCACAGTCTCAGGTGCTATGCTGTGTTGTGCACTCCTCTATTCTATGTTGCACAAAGTTGTACATGCTTCTTCCAGAAATTCCATTTGGGCAAAATACTGCATCACTCACCTTCATGTGAACAGATCATGAAAGAAGTTCATTTGGGAGGCGGTTTTAGGCTTGAAGAGGAATTTGGCTGGTTCCCATTCATGTGGTCATAGTTGCTACAATTTTAAGTACTTTTTAATTCTGCTGAAGCCAGGATGTTTGACCTCTGCCTTCCTCAGCCCATGTGGTTTTATACATCTTGCCTCTGACTCCCTGTTTTGACCTTAACCCATTCCTTAAGAACGAGAACAGATATGATTCTATTATCTTTTTTACTTATTTTGTATTCCATTTAAAATGTAATTGTGGCCTAGTCTTGCCTCCCAGGCTTAATACACTATTAGAAATAGCTGCGTATTAGCTCTGCACTTTTGATATGAAGATTGCTGAAATTAAAAAGGTAAATCTTTTCAATTACAGGTTTTTTAAGTTGTATTTCTGCACATGTATAACCTTCTTATTGTTATACCGAAAACTGCCTATCCTAGGACCTATCGTAATTGACAAATAAAAGCAAAAAAAACCCAACAAAGCAAAACAAAAATATCTCCCCCCCCCCAAAAAAAAAACAAACAAGCAAAACAAACAAACAAACAAAAAAAAACCACAGAACACCAAAACCAGAACTGAAAAGTATCTTAAATGTATGCAGTAGAGATAGGATAATATTTTGCTCTAAGTACAAAACAGTCTTTAGTTATAAGAAATAGCTTTGGAGCTTTTGTGTCAACATGACAAAACAGATAACTAGGAACTCAAAGAGCATTTAGAGATTCTTTCTTTTTGTGGGCAGCTCGCCACTAGCTCTGTATTTTCCATAACTTATAGATTTTCTATATGCAGTAATTTATTTTGCTAGAATTTATAACTCTAGAAATTCAGAGATAATGTGACCTCATTACAGCTGCGCTGAAAAGAATAAGTGTTAATAACTCATTCATATCTCTGGCTCCAGGCTACCTCTTTTTTTCAGTCTACCACAGTATAAATTTTTTCTGGTGTTCTGTTGCAAATTATTTGATACATTCAAAATGTTCATAATTTTCATCGTGCTCGACCGAGACCTTTGGTACGTTCTGTAAGTACTTTTAATCATTTACTCCAAGACTGATAATGATGTATAATTTTTCATAGAATCACAAACTGGTTTGGGTTGAAAGGGATTTTAAAGCCCACCCAGCCCCAACCTCATGCCATGGGCATGGCTGCCCACCACCAGCTCAGGCTGCTCAGGGCCCTGTCCAGCCTGGCCTGGGTGGTCCCTGCCACATTCAGATTGGGCGATCAATGGACTAGCTCCATTTTCTTACCACTAGGCTGGTTAATGAAAAACCATCAGCATAAGTGATTCAGAGACAGGAAAGTATGAAATGCTCTTCTCATACACTCTTTTTATTTTATTTTATTTTATTTTATTTTATTTTATTTATTTTTAATAGTTCCCTAACATTTTTTTGTTTTGTGTTTGTTTATTTTCTTTTTAAAAACTGCAGTTTTGCATAACACCAGTCAGTGGTGTAGGTTAGAGAAACCACCTTTGGATCTTTTAGGAACAATTGCCTCATTCAGAATAGCAGTCAACAGAAAATATTTTGCTGAACAATTAAAGGAAAAGATGTAAATGTGAGGCAGTTAACAGTTAATTTACTCTGGGAAAGTAGGAGGTAATTTTACCATTTTTTTGTCTTTAGTCCCTGAGCCTAGGGAAGTTCAACCCACAGTGTGTCCTAACAATGTGTATCACAAAGCAAAACCAAGTAAAACCAGTTACTCACCTACTTGCTTTAATGCCAGTTTAAAAATTTCTTTTCTCTGCCTAATAATTTCAAGGGCTGCTCTTTTTATAGATTGGGGAAGTGGTGGGCAGGAGGCTGTTCTCAAAACCCACTAATGAAGACTAGAGGCAAAAATATGAGGCAATGTAGGCAAGTGAGCAAAATCAAAGTTAAAAATGATCTTCATTTCGCTTATTCCCTGTGTACTGAAGAAACTTCACATACGTAGACTTCTCTGCTGAGATCTCAGCCAAAATAGAGAATCTGAGATTGTTCCCACTCACCTTCACCTCTCCTGCTTAGCACAGGTGGTGTTTGCAATCTTAAAGTTGTTTAAACATATTCTATTTTCTGCACAGATTTTTAAATTTGCAACAGGAATGGGTACAAAAGGCAAAACAACAAAAGTAATTCATTATCTACAAGCACAACCATGCTTTCATGTAAAATTCACTTTAAATCAACATGCTTTTGCCTTTGCTTTGTGATTGTATTAAAGCTTCACATCTTTCATTCCCGTAATGTACTGTGTCAAGCTTCGGAAACATTAGGTCTCCTGACATATTGTTCCTACTTTCTCGGTGACATATTATCCCGTGAGGCAAATGAGCAATCTGCACTGCCATATTCCCTGGCGGCTTCGTATCAGCATAATTAATCCTCGTCTTAAATCCTCTCACATACTGTTGAGTATAGAAAATGGTTAAACAAAGCAGGTGTGCCAAAGGCCTGAGTGGAGTCTAGAAGGCAAAATGATGAGTGAAAAGGTTAAGGTATCAACAGTAGCTTTGTTTCTGATTGTAATGTCATGTGTAAACATTGCTACTGGGAACAGGATGCTCCTGTAAGAGATGAGCAGTTAAGAAAGCCCAGAACTTACAGTAATCAACCTCTGTGCCAAACTACTAAAACCCTTCTGGCTCTTCCCTAAAAGTCACTTGCAGGGATGACTGAATTTATGACAGGATCCTTGCCTCCTTGTTCTGCTTACCCTGTAAGACATGCGTCTCTTTGGAGGTAGTTTACACTCTGATACTGCCTGCAGCAATGTTTTCTGCAAATGCGCATCCAAACTCTCAGCTGTTGAGTTTTAACCAAATGGTTCTTTAACCACACAGAAATAGTTATTTTAGGAAGTCAGTTTGGGCTGACAAAACATTTAGAAAATTGAGGTTACTTTTGGGAAGAATTATTTTTACACAAAAATATACCACCTCACCCTTCCCTCTGCCACCAAAAAAAGTATGTATGAAATATGAGTATGGATGCCCAGTATTCATCCATTTTTGTTATGTAACTTTTCTTGTACAGAGATCTCCAGCATGTAAGCTCTCTGAAATGAGCTCTCTAAGAAGACAGCATAAGTACTAAAGCTATATAGGGAATGATGATTAATAGAGTCTCCACCTCTCTTTCCTCCCTCCCTCCATCTGGAACAAAACTGTGGCAGACTAGACAGATACCCATTGCTTATTTTCTGTCATTATGATCTTGGATTTTTTCAGGATCCCTGAGATGCTTCACAACAAGCACATTTTGATTTTTCTCTTTGATTCTCTCAGAGAAACATTTCTTGCTCATATCCCAAAATATGGTTTTAGATTTGCCCAAGCCCTACAGCAAAAAGTAATCACTTTAGGGTCAATAGTGACTTTTCTGTGAGTTAAAATGTCATCACTTCTAAATATCATATTTTACTACCTTCCAGGAGTGGGATCTGAGGATTTCCAGATTCTCACTGGATCACAGGACTGAGTTTAGCCTTTAAAGACATTCAATATCATGATGCTTTTAAAAGCAAAGTGTATTGGCGTTCCTGCTCAGAGCTATTTGACTGCTGATAGATTAGGCATCTTTCAGAAAGGTGAGAAGCACAGTTCCAACAAGTCCTATTTAAAATCCCTAGTAAATTCCTGTTATATTTTTCCTCACTACAAGAGTTGTGTCATACAGCTTGCTCAATTGCATGATATAAATATCTTCATTAATACTTGCATAAAGTGATGTATGTAACTTCGGCATTCACTTGAATCAATTATGAATTAGTACAAGTATGAGTTAGTACAAGAATGAATTATGAACTTAGTACAAGTATGTGCCTAAATTGTTGTGATAATTGAATCTCATTTTCTTACCTCACAGTTTTCTATCTCCTCAGTTGTAGAGCAGTGCAGTTGGTGCTCTAGGCAGTGAGAAGGTTAATGAGCAAAAAAGGAGCGTATTTTCCATCAGGAAGTTGTTCATGAACCATGAAGCAATAAGCCAAATGTTAGTACTAGTCCTTAGTTTATTCTGCACATGCTCATAACAGAAATCTTGTAACCCCAGCGAGTTTCCCTGTATGTGAAATAACTGGATCAAAGCTTTGATCCAGAAGTATTTCTGAATGCCTTTAGATTTGAGAATTGTGTCTTGCGTGACAATTACAATAATATGTTTTGAAACTGCCATCACAAATCTTGGATTTACTTTCATATATTACTGACACTGTGCTGTCAGTAAATATAGTACTCAGTAAAATGTATCATCGTATTCTGTAGTAATTATGCTATATTAAAGTCCAAATTTATATTACTGAGCAGTTGATAAGTCAGTAGTCAATTGTCTTCGATGTCATTGGGAGTCAAACATGCTAATGTAACTTCTAGCTCACTAAATATTTCTGCTTTTGTTGGAGGCCACACTAGAAACACCAAGCATTTATATGGCTGGTCAATATTCCAATTGGTGCTAGAAAGTCAAATGCAGGTTTGAAAACAGTTAGTGGAAGAAAAGCAAGGATGTCAGAGCACTGGAGCAGGCTGCCCAGAGATGTTGTGGAGTCTCCTCCTATGGAGATATTCAAGACCCGCCTGGATGCTTATTTGTGCCACCTATTGCAGGGTACCTGCTTTAGCAGGAGGGTTGGACTTGATCTCTTGAGGTCCCTTCCAACCCCTGCAATTGTGTGATTCTGTGATATTCTTATGTGCCACTTGGTTCTTCACAGAGATAATCTGCTGGAGCACAGGAGCAAGAAAAGGCAGACATGTACTGGCTGGCACATGTCTTTCTTCAGCAGAGCATGAGCACATTGTGTGACACAGAAGTTTATGCTAGCAACTACTCTACCACCATCTAAACAAGAGGAGGACCCCTGCTTTGCTTCTTCTCTGTGTTAAGACAAAATTTATATTCTTTAAAAAAGCGAGAGAACAAGTCAGGCATTATATCATGAAAGTTTAAATAATTGTCTGCTAGCGTACAAAGGGTTAAATCTATCTCAGTCTCTACAGAGAACAGTCAGAACAGAGAACAGTTGCTGCTGTTCTGTTCTTACAGCGATTAGTAATTTCTACCTGATTACTGAACTGAGGTGCAGCGTGCAAGCAGTTTGTTTTGTACTTGAACTTTTGATCTTGCATAGAAAAGAAATGTATTCTTTTTTATAGAACCACAACTTTTGATGAGTTCTTGTGAGCATACTGGCAAAGTGGTGAAATCCAGGTATTCAGCTGCTCAATTGTTTATAGATATGGAAAGTGTTTTTTACACTTAAATTAACTGGAATTGGTACTGTTCCCTATTTTTTTCCTTTACTTCCTTTGTGAGTGTTTTAACTTTTGACTACATTAGAAGGCTCTGTTAAAGTCATTTCTTTTGGGAATCCAGTCTTTTTGGCTGACTTTATTACCTCTTTTTAAAAACAAAATAAAAACTAAATATCAGAGACAGACTTGCTGGGGACACAATGTTTTTGGTATGTTCCTCATCATAGGTTGTTAATGACTACTAATTTGTCACCTTGTGTGCCTTCTTTTACAACATGCATGCCCCAGGAACACACTGGCTACCTTGAAACAGTGTCTTTATTGCCTGGTGTCTATGGAGGAAGAAGACTATTGAGAAATTGTAATGAGACATTGGGAAGGAACTGCTGAGACAATTAAGAATGGGATTTTTTGGTTGTAGGTTTTTGTTGGGGTTTTTTTGTTGGGTTTTTTTTTTTTTGGTATCTTGTTATTATTTATGTTTTAATGGTTGCAGTATGCATAGCTGTGAATCACTTGTTTTCTTCTCTGTTTTTCTCCATGGTTTTATTGAGCCTGAAAGAGCTTCTGGATCTCTGTAGGCTCTGCATCTTCTGTCTTGCTTCTCCTAATGAACTCTTCTTTGCTAACCATTCTATAGCAATTGCAGGAGTCTTCTGCATTCATGGACTGATACCGTATCCCTGTACAAAATGGCCGCAGTACCACCATGTGGTAGCATTGTCTTTTTTTCATTATTTTCTTTGCTTTCTTGTTTCAGAGCTGTGCTGTTCCTATGTTGTGAAGATCACCCTCCATCAGATTTTGTGACTTTTTGGAAATGCTAGAAGGGGTGGCTGCAGTCCCTCATCATTTCCTGCAGTTAGATGTTTGTGACGTTTTTTTTTTTACCCTCAGAGTGAAAAAAAAATTGGATCCTCCAGATCTCTTTCTTTACTGAGGCACAAAGCTTTTCTTGAGCACTACTGTGCACTTGTGCTTCTAACCTTGATGAAGGAAGGACTCTTCCAAGACACAGAGATGGCCTCAAGCTCATGAATTCATAGTCATGTAATCCTTAGGCAACAGAGTTGGAAAATCTGCGCCACAGAGTCCGTGCTGACAATGGCACTGTCAGGCTGATGTCAGAGAGCTGTTTGTGCTGACAGACACCTACACAGGCTGCCACAGTGGAGACATGCCAATAAAAGGCTCATGTAGCCCCAACAGTTACTGCTACTTTACTTGCAGAAGGTCAGGATTCGGCCACTGGGACTGAAACTTGACTAAAATACATGTATGCCCTGGACTTCACTAGTAGAAGATGCTTTATAGTGTAAGCCATGCCTGACATACTTTTGGGAAGGAGCCTCTCTCAGGATAAATCCTCAAATAGTTCCCAGCCTAGATTTCTGCATTCAGATGTCCTTGGTTGCTTCATAATCTTTTTTTGGGGGGACTGTTTGATACCAGCCCCCGGGCTGCTTGTGTTCCTATCCCACTGATGGCAGCTTTTTTTCAAAGGACATTTGTAGCAGCTATTTAATTCTGTGCTGGGAGCAGAAGCCTTTGAAATGGATGCAGTTCTGGTGAACTGTCAGAGAGGAGCACTGAAGACACAGTTTTCCTGTATTTAGAATATTGTTAACATTTTACATAATTTAAACAGTTGGGAAGTCATGCTTTCTTACTTGAATTCTTCTTACTGTGATGGGTCTTGCAGCAAAGCTGTGAAGGGAGTGGAAATATTTCAAAGTAACCCAGCTTACTTCAGCTATACTGAATTCTGTGAAAAGGAGGTGATCTGAGAGGATTAGGCTGTGCTCACACATCTCTAAAAGTATTAGAGAACAGCAGCAAGCAAAAATATTACTTTAGAAAATGCTTCCTTTTTGTTTCTCCTTTCTTTGCCATTTCTGTTAGACAGGTCTGCCCTCATTACACTCCAGGGGAAATGAAGGTTGTCATGGTTCTGAGGATTTTCAGTATTTTTGAAAGCTGTAGGTGAAATTGGAAAGAAGGAAGGAGTTCCAGGAATTTGAGCTGTGGATGATTTTGCTAGAATTAAGAGTAAACATAAGTGATCTTAAAAGGAGTGGACAGTTTCCTAAATGTAACCGCATATTCCAAGAGCCTATTCAAAAGTATTTGGAATCTGCCCTCAGCTATCCATTGTGAGTCAGTTTGCTGCAGGTATTTGTATATGGGTGGACAGGCAAACACTTGCCATTTTATTGTTTAAAATATTTTTCCAATTTTTTTTTAAGTTGCAAAAAAAAAAAAAAACCAGCAATTTTAGTTAATTGGAGATCAGATTAGGTGGTCATTTCCTTGGATTCTGGTTGTCTCTCTTTTTTGTGCTTGGAGAAATTTTGCTCCTGATGGAGAATGGTGACTGCTTTCATTGTGATTCTGAACGGCTGTCTAGGGAGAGTTTTTGAACAAGCTTCATGATTACAGGCTTATGAAAGTACATTTCAGTTTACTTGAACCTAGAGTAATGGATGGACAATGGGTTTGAAGAGAACCTGACCTATTCCTGTAACCTTGTGAATTGAGGAAGGACACACAGCTGCATTTACCAACACAGTAGTGTCCTTGCTGAGATGTGAAAGTTGGCACTTGCTATACAAGAGCAGAACAAGAATGTACGTATAGGAACTGGAGAGAAGGGCGAGGAGGACTTATGTAACAATATCCTGGAGACCATCAAATCTTTTACCTCCCACACTGCATGAGTACCATCATGTCTGATTTCAGATCAAACCCAGTAGTGATCGAAGTATGTTATTCATTTCTGTGACTTTACAAAGCATGATTTGTCACATGCTTACACACTGAGAAACAGATGAGATAACGCTCAGTTTCACCTCAGATAACTTCAGGTATCTAATTCGCATAGTTAACCCAGCAGTTCACTCATTCTATCTGCCTCTGTAGACAGTGGGATAGAGAACAGAGAAGCCACCAGAAAGGAACTTAATTGGGTTGAATTTGGTTTCTGGGGCACATGTCTGTATTGACTAGCCTTCAAACTACACCTTGAACTTGGACATCATTGTTAGGTTTGGATGAACTCTGGCATAACCAAGGTTTCTGTGAGGGCAATCCATCATTGCTGAGATGCTGAGGTACACAAAATCAAACAACTTGACTTTTTGACTTATCCTCTTGGATAATGGTGCTCTTTAAATGTTTATTGATTTCTTTGTTAATTTCAAACTAAAATGGAAAGGATTGAAAAATGCTTTTTTGACAGACTTTCTTGAAAAAAAGCATTAGTTATTTAGTTTACAGAAATCATTCTAGAAAATTAAGATTCAGATACATGGTTTTTCATCATTTATCTATTTCAGTTAAGCTACACATAAAATGATATACTCTTGGCTTTTGGTGTTTCATCTTTGATACTCTCATTCCTCTTTTTTTGCTGGAAGAAATTGCAGTCTGCTGTGTGCTATTTGGTCTGACAGGGTCAACAGCTTCCAAATAGATTAAGCTGTAGGTTACTGTCTCTCCATTTCCTCCCTGTGCACTGGTACCCACCAGATAACTGTACAGTCCCTCTTGAGTGCTCATTCTTTCTCCAATTTTTCATGCAGTCTCAATTTGAAGACTTACAAATTAATATAAATGTAGTTATCAAGTACTGATTTGTCTTTGCAAAATACCACATATCTTGCTATGGAGATCTTGGTTGCCTGGCAAGGATGTTTGGATACTTGCTGTATTTCTTGCTGGTTTTAACATGGGCTAGGTTTTGTCAAGGCATACAGATTAACGTAGGGCAGATATTCAAGTCAAGACACCTTCAACAGTGAGCTTGGTCTAGCTATATTTGTATGTGACTAGTGCTGGCTATAAATGAGCTTGGTTTCTTTCCCTCTTTCCTCAACTGATACCTCTCAAGTGATAGTAGCAACGAATGCTACACATTCATTGCTGAATTTTCTGAAATTGACACATTGACTCTATGAGTGCTTTACATTGTTTTACTGTGGTCAATAACTGCTTTATGGCAAAGTGAAGAAGCAGATTATTATACTTTTTGTTTGTTTGTTTTCAATACAGCTTAGCGTTATCACTCAAGATAACTCAGTTTCAAGAGAACTGTGAGACTGAAGTTTAGACAAGATATGAAGTCAGTTGCAAAACTGCCTTTTTACAAGTCATCAGACAGATTACATACTCAAAATAATTTTGAAAATGTAAACAAAAGGAAGTGATAGCATAACAATTCATACTTTTGGGAAGATAATACAAACTTTACAGGAAAAATTATTTTAAAGCAGCAAGATCTACCTTGTCTTCTACCTGGCTGTCACAGTCCTATCTTATAATGTTTCCTTATAATAATTCAGTCTTGCCATCATTGCAACATTATTTTTCTCGATATAAATGTTTAAGGGTCTAGTGAAATATTGGCCACATTTTAAATTTCATCCTGTAAAATCCTTTAAAAGAAAAATACTTTACAGATGGATTTAGCGTAGTCTGAGTTTGATTGATATTTATGATATAAAAGATCTATCCCACCTGCTCTTCTCCTTTGTCATAGTAAGATTAGTCTTTGTTATTGGATAATACTTTATTAAATGGATTGTGTTCATTTCGATATGTACCCTCAGTTTTCCTTGCCATAGTTCTTTCCTTTTGTTAGCGTTTGGCAGCAGTAATGGATTAAATATATTTAGTATACAAATTTTATATAAAATTGGAATGGCAGCTGTCCAATACAGCAGTGTAGCTTAGCATAATGAGCACTAATAAAGCAGATAACAAGTCTATTAATGAATATTAATTCTTAGACAATGGATGCAATTAGATGTGGCATAATAGAGATGAATTTAATGGTTGGAAAGACATTAGTCTGCCTCGTTCAGTAATGTCTATTTTAGAAATGTGAATCCTGTTATTTTTGTTTATGTATGCTTCCATCTCCTTGAGCATCCTCTTCTCTAAATACACATTTGGATGTGGAATTTTGGATTTTTGCTCTCCTCATTATGTTCAGTCTTTCAAATATATATATATATATTTGAATGTATTAATGAATCTTTTCAACCACTTTTGTTCCTTTCCTCCACGAATCCTCAGATTAGCAGCAGAAAGGAGCCTCAAACTGCATATAGTATTCCAAGCATAGTATCAGCAAAATCATGCAGATCAAGAAATATGTGAATATAACAGCATATAACAAAAATCTCATAGCTTTCATGAAGTGTTGTACCACACGTGACGCTCTAAGTCATTACTTATAACCATCCTATTCTCTTTGGGACTCATTTACTTCAGAAAAAAATGTAGCAAAAATCTCCCTCTGTGTGTATGTTCCAAGATGTTTTCTCCAAAGGTTTTTATTTCATGTTTACTCATGTATGTGAGACAGGCTTTATTTCTGTGTCATTGGATTATCATCATTATTATTTTTTATATGAAAGTAAATTCTGATAAAGTAATAAACTGTGTTGAACGGAGTCTTAACTTTGAATTAGCATCTCATTGTGAATACCAGTAAAGGTTGATTTTCAGGTCTGGGAAGGAGTTTCTCTTAATAAGCTATTGTTTCTTTTTTTATATCCCCAATCCCATTAGTGCTTATAGCAACTTTCAATTTAGTATTATTTGTGAAGTTAATTAATGTTGTTATCCCATCAGATTACTTTTGAATTTGTTAATTAAAATTGGAGTTAGCACTGTTGTCTATACTTCCCTAATCTAATGCTAGCTAGGAATGTGCGAAATAATTGAGGACTAAAAACACATTTTTAATTTTTTTCTATCTTGAATGACATACATGAATGACCAAGAATACGGTTCTTTCTTTTTAAACTTTCTGAGTAGAGACATAGATACTATTTTTTACATTTATTCTGTCATTCTCTGTGATGATTCAGTGGAAATCTTGGGTGGCTTTTTCAGCAAAAAACTAGAATTATGATCTCACAAATTCTATAAAGCTGAAATTTAAAACTAATGGAAATTTTATAGAAAAATGAAAAGGAGATAAACCCAAATGACAAGGATGTTGTAAGATTTGGTGAGGCTGATGATTGTTTTACAATGGAAGCGAATCAAGGAGTTTTTCATGATATGAAGTTTGTTGTACTTTTTTGTTTTGGTTTGTTATTGTGGTTGTTTTTTTCCCTGAATTCAGTAGAAATGATCTAATATATTGCTCCTTCTTGTTACCCCTCACGAACAATCTCAGCAGCACAGCACATCTCAATCTTGAAAAACTTCTCAGGAAATTTTATCTTTGTTAGACAGAATGTAGTGCCTAATTCCAAATTACATCTGGAATACATCCAGATGTAATTTGCTCTTTTTTACTCATAAGATAGTCTGAAATAATAGCCAATTTCTGGTGTTTTATGCATTTTCTGGTTGTAGTAAATGTAGTTAAAACATTTTGTTGAATTTTTATGGAGGTACATTTTTATAGCATACTCTGTCATATCAAGTTATTACTTGCAAAGCTATGAACTACAATGTTTTCTTGCTTGAGTAGATTCTGTATGCCTGCTTGAACAGACTTTTATTCAGAGGGTATTTGTCAGTGGGCATGCATCAGTTATAGAAACATTTCCCAATTTCATGCTATAATGTATGATGATAAGTCATGTTACTGTAAGTCACAAAATATTTTTTTACATCTGAATGGTTTGCAGTCAAGTGATGGAAGCTGAAGGTTAGCATTCATGGATTTGTAGCAGTACACTGGAGACTTAGCAATAATGGAATAGGAAAAAGTATGTGAATAATATTTTAGCATTTTACAAAATAATATAAACAAGGAAGTGCTGATTTTTAACTTAAGCTTGTTCAGTGGCTTAGGTAGGAATACTTTTTCCCTGTCCTCATGTAGCAAGTAGTTTTTTATATAGCTTTCCTTGAAAAATATACATTTTTTTCTATACAATGAATGCTAGTTTTATCTTGGTATGGAATGCAAAATAATGAATCTCTGTTACCAACATTTCCACTTATATTCTATTCATTTACATGTATGGAAGATGGAGAGCAGTCAAACTCAACTTTAACAAATTTAATCATAAGCTGTATCTGATTAAACAGTTGATAACAC
Organism: Numida meleagris; assembly: GCF_002078875.1. Lineage (NCBI taxonomy): Eukaryota > Metazoa > Chordata > Aves > Galliformes > Numididae > Numida > Numida meleagris. The sequence goes on from NC_034409.1 coordinate 140,999,664, forward strand.
TCCTATGATAACTACGGATACTGTGGGGAAGGAGGGGATGATGCGAAAATCAGTAGCATTTTCTTATAGTGCAGGGGCAGCCTGTAACATGCAATAGAAAACCATTCAGATACCCAGACTAGATGTAAGGGACCTGCCTCTAGCACAAATAGCTGCATTGTAGTTTCACCATTTTAGCACGATACCCATTCAAATTAATTTCTCGTGATAGTAATTCTACAGTTACAAAAGTATGCTTACAGATGGCTTTTCTCCTTTCCAAATCCAACCATCCCTGCATGGATGTCATGAGAGACATCCCTGTAGAGATACACTGGGTGGTAGAAGTTATCTTGGTTCTGTCTATTTTACATGACATTGAAATATAGGATGTTCCTAAGTGCCTCAAAAGAATTTTTGTACAGTTATCTGTAGTAGATATTGTGGTGATATGTTATTCATACACGGACCTAAATTTGCATTCTAATCTTACTTGGTAGACTTTCTGTGATCTTAAATGATGGGCAGCATACATGGAGAGTTATTTCAGAACTGTTTGCATTTTTTAAATGCAGAGACAGTCCAGCAGACACTAAAATACAAAAGTAGCCAGTTCAGGCTAATTAGTTTGCTTACCAGCTTTCAAGATTTATACATTTTAGCACTACACTTCCCATCATTTTCAACAGTCATCCTTGAGTCAGTTTCCAGAAATATGTAGTATACATCTTCCAAAAAGACCTTTGGTGAAAGAAAAAATAAATGCAACATTGACCAGCTTCACATTTTATTTACTCCTATGCCTCCACATTTAAAAGCATGGAATCTTTTAAATGCATCAGAATCATAAACATTGTTCCATCATCAGCCTGATCATGCTGTATAGACAGCTAAAACCGCCTTCTCTGAAAATTAGCTGGTCTTTGTTTCATCAAGTCTAGGCGAGTAATAGTCCTGTTTGCCAAGGCATTGTGAACTGAGAATTCACATGAAGTAGCTCGTCTACGTTGGCCTTCTTTTGTTTTTAAGTTTAGTGTTTTCTGTAATTCTTTCTCCATGTTTTAGAAGTGTTATTTTCATATTACTTGCATAAATGCTTAAATCTCCATTTGGCTATATTGGCATGTGTTTTGTCACTTATGCAACAGTCTGCCTCATACCTGTTCTTCTCATCAACTTACAAATCATTGAGCCATTGACGAATACGGCAAAAAAACTGTCCAGGACAAATCCATTGAGGATCACTGCTGAGTTGTCTTAATTTTAACAGTACCTATGCTGTGAAATATCCAGTCAAAAATTTAAATATGGTGTGTACAAATATCTTTGTCAGCTACCATATTTAAAGTCTCTTTGGATTTCTCTGATCAGACATATTTTCCATAATATCATGTTGTATCACCTAATTAGATTCCTAAGCTCTCTCTACTAGTCTGCTAATACTATTCCTAAATACTCTATTAATTAAATCCAACTTAACCTTTTTCTATTTTTCTTGTTTGTTTCTGATCTGTTGTTCTGCTGCCTGAGATTGTTGTTGAGTTAACTGATGTGCATGAGTCCATTTGCCCTGTTCAAATATTGGCACACTTTAGAACTGTAATTTCCTCACTAATTCTCATTTGCATTAAAAATTAACAAAGTGGTTGGAGATTCTACATATGCAACTCTTTCATGTTGGAGAGAAAGAACACGTGTTCACTTCTTTTCCTTAAAACCAAAATATTGTCAGCTGTTTGTAGAGATGTGTAGATGGTTATTGTTACCTACAGAACTTTGGTACTGCAAAATAGCGCAAAACAGAAAACTGCCTCAAGGATTTTGGAATATATGTTACTTGTCAGCGGTGCATATTCATACACAGCATTTTATATCATTTCTTCAAATGCAGTTTTTCTCATCCATAGACAAACATAAAAGTTAGAAAGGAGACTGACAACAGAAGTTTTCTGCCCCTGAAGTAAACGACACTGTGAGCATTACTTCAAGAAACCTAACATGATCCCTGTGTCCTAGTGACTTGAGATAGCTGTTTGTTTTTCAGGACTTCCTTAGTAGCTTAGTTTCCAGATCTGCTAGCTGGTTTCTGTGCCATTGGAGTTGGGACTTAGACGGGCCCACACTTTCTCCCTAGCTGTAAGTCAACAGAGACTCAGCAGCCCATTGGGATCATGTATATTTTATGTCTAGATGAAAGCAGACCTCTTATGCATTTATTATGTACTTAATTTGGTTTGACAGGTTGGAATCATTTTGCAATTGTGATTTTTTGAGAAAAGAAGTTCTTTCAGCGACTCCTAGCAAGCTTTACTTCTGCATTGTACCATATGGAGTTTAGTACAGATAGTCTATACAAGGAGAGGTCTGGCAGACATTAGAGAAAGCAGCAGAAGATTTGGATCCAAAGTGAATCCACTATCAGCTTTAAAATGTACAAATATGTCTAATAGAATTAAGTAGTCAAGAAGCAGCAGGTATGATAATTAGCTTTCCAGGTGATGAACTATTGACAGATCTAGTACTGCATACAATCTCTATGGTAGTTCTAATCTAATTGATAAATGGAAATTTTGTTTAAAAAGGTGGATTCAAAACCATCAACCAAATACAGCATCCATAATAATTGCTGTGGCAACTAACCAGAACAATATCATATGGTCAATTTTAAGGAACTCTAAGGGTGGAACTGAGTCTAAGAAACTGTGCTTATGGTCATTTTTAGTTGCATTTCTTCCAGTAACTCTGAAAACAATGAAATCAGATGTAGCATCTTACCATCTCTTTGAGCTTTCATGTGGTTAGTTGCTTTAAAACTTCTGCAGAAAGACTTTCTTCCTTTGCAGTGCCAGCACATGAAACCTGAAAGAAGAGGAAGGTGGAGGGAGAGCAGGGGCATATGTACAAAACAGTGTCACACTGAGACACTGGTATGAATGTTGTGGTCTTTACTCTTTGTATCTTTCTTCTGTGTGTAAAAGCGGAAGTTGAGAGACATGTTTGGTTGGAGTGACCACCAACAGTGCTAAAACGATGTGCAGATTCCAAATGAAAAGTAGAAAAAACTGTATGAAATGTAGTATAATTGGAGTTGTGCATTCTATAATCATATAAAAATAAGTTTTCTTTACTTTTCACAAAAAATAAATTCTGGAAGATAGCTGTATTCACTTTTTCATGAAACTTGTTCAATTGTATTTTGGCAGTTACGTTACATGTTTGTCAGTTTCTCCTTATTTGAACAAGAAGCGAATAATTTCTCTTTCAAGTTCAGAGAAATTATTTGGTATGTTTTTTCCACAAACTGCATCTCTAATCTTTAAAAAAAGAGCCATGTGGGCAGATGATTTCACCTAAACAGAGGTTTTTTTGGGAAGTCAGGAGACTCCATGTGGGTGTAATGATCCACATTTATGCACCTGTGGACCTCAAGACTCAGGCAATTTCAGGCATTAAGGCCTTTATTTACTTGAGTACTTCCATTAATTTAAGTAAGGATATTCTTATTAAGTAAGGTAATAAGCTCAGCAGTGTTTGCAGGTTTGGCCCCTGCAGTACATAAGTGATTGTGCAATTTGAGCACTCTTGTCACTCAACTTTCCTCTTTTTTTCTTGTGTAAACAAGCATTGCAGCACAAAAGTGTAGGTAGGAACAGAGGTTATCTCTATAGTATCAACATTTGTTGAAAGGTACTTGGCCATTTACATTATGCATGATTCCGTAATTGTTCAGTTTTCTTTACTGCTTAGGAAAAAGCCCAACAACAGTTAGAGTGATACCTGTTGATAATCACATGATTTCTGAATGCTGACAGCTGTACTGTAAATGTAAATCCTAATTAGAGATAACCTTGCTGCGTTATTTGACTTTGTAAGCAACGTCTGTCCTCTTCTAAATTGAATGATTGGATGGAAATTGTCATTCTTAATATGTTTACCTTCCATTTAATGAGCAATTCCATTATGAAGGCTGAAAACAATGTGGTCTCACATTCAGGTTTTGTTACAGTTCATCAAAGAAAATATCCTTGCAATGTCAGAATTCCTCTGTGGCAGGCAACACGAGGAGCTGCTTAACAATCATCCATGAAAGAGGGATTCATTTAAAGGCAGCGTGAAAAGATTAAAGGCAAAAAAAAAAAAAATTCAAACTAGGACTTAGATAAGGCCAGAAAATGCCTCGAGGTACCAACTGCAATATTTCAGTGGTTTGCGCTGTCTGGTAATGTATTGTATGAGGAGTTCTCTCCCCTGGCATATTTGCCCCCCTGTTTCTATGACCTAGGCTTCATTCTCATAGCAGTCTAAAGACAACAGAAAGACATTCTCAGAGATTTTTTTGCTTTCATGAAACTTCTTTAACCTATTTCTGCCTTTCCATTGAAGGTAAAAATGCTGTTGGTGGCAGAATCTTTGTTGCTGACTGCAGTTTTGAGTGACCCACATTTTATTTGGTTAGTCGATTAATGTAAAGAGAAGTCAAATAAGTGTATAGATGAAAGCTAACGTAAAATGGCCAGGGTACATACGACATGCCATATTGTTGCCTGTCTTTTACAATCTGTATTCCAGTGGATGATTTGAATTGATGCAAACGCTTCTAACAAATTCCATTTCATTAGCAAACTGTGAATATCATGGTTGCAAAAACAAACTGGCAGAGTTGGTAGCCATGGTTTGTTAGGCTTCCTGGATGCCTCGTACAATGCTGGGTCTGTGTGTCCTGCTGGTTTCAAGGGCAAGCTGGGCTTCATGAGCCATTCAGTAAAGGTCAACTCTGTGATTATTTTTCATCTCCTCTCATCTGGAGCTAGCACAATGGTTAAAAAGCCATATGTGACTGAAGTGTTTTCACTGTTGCTATTTATTTCTTGTGTCTCTTGCTTCTGAAGAATTTATGTGATGTTCAGTCTCATTTAATTCCCAACTCAAACCTTTTTTCTTTCTATCTTGTAGAAGTATGAAATGACTTCTGCATTTTATAGTGAGAAAGTTGTTTGGATTCAGTTTTTTTTTCAATTATCTGCAAATCTTTATCATTAAAATAGCATTTTCTACTGCACTCTAAAAAATGATCAGTTAATATTTAAAGATATATTTTTTTTTCCTGTCTTTGTTTCCCAGGTATTACCCTCTTCTTGATTATACAGAATGTATGTTTCTAACCTTTTCTAAAGCTTTAAGTTTAGTGATAAACATATTTCATGAGCAGCAAGACAATAAAATTATATAAAATCCAACTATTGTAACAGTTTCACAGGTTGACTGGAGATAAACAGGCACTGTGCTAAATTTTAATCTGTATCTTGGTATTATTAGTTTGCCCATAGTTAAAGTTGATAATGTAAGGAGCCCAGTTTAATAAGACTAAACAAATCCAGTACTATTGTATATATTTAGCTACAAAGAGAAACTGGAAAATGCGTAGATGACTTAAAACATTCTTTTTCTGCTTTGTTATCACACACACAAAGTGAAGTTAGCCATTATAATTAAAGATATTTAGAGACAGAATTACTTTACATATTACTTTACTTTCCTGCATGTTTCAGGCAGCTTTCAAACGCTTATCGTTAACCGATGGTTTTTCATTCCTAACACCTACTTTAAATTTGAAAAAAGCAACAGCCTGAAAAAATTATCATACAAAGTTTGAAATGATAGTTAAGAGATAACATGAAGACTACTTTTGTTTTTTAAAGTGCATTTACTAGCAGCTTACCTTTCAGTGAAGCAGAACTATTTATACCTTGAATTGAAATTTCTAAGTTCTATGGAAATCTTCATGTTCCTTCTTGGAAGTGATGTAGGATATAGCAAGCTCAGTTATTTTTGTATTATCAAGGGCTATTGGAAATACTAGAGACAGCCAGGTGAGGAGGTTAAAATAAGGATAAAACAATTGCTTGGTGAAGCATGAAGGAAAAAGGAAAAAGAAATGGGTTTGTGCCTTATCTGGTAGATCAAAGCAGTTTCATGTTCAGTGCTGGCACAGAGAAAATCACTTGAAGTCAATAAGAGTTTTTTGCATTGTAGTGAGAAAACGAACATCACCACAACACCCTACCTGCTGCTTGGTTTGTGGGATTTTCTTAGTGGGTTTAGTTTTTCTGGGGTAAGGGGAAAAGGGGAGCATTGAAATTTCCATTTACAATGTAATGTGAAACAGCTTAGAGTAGCTTACAACCCTTCACACCATGAAACCAATTTACTTATGGGAAAGATAACGGAACAGAAAGCCGTTCACCATTAGGATATCCAGCTGAGTACTTAGGGGAATTTTTGGATGTGTGCATGTGTATCTTTGTGGTGCTATCTAAAAGAGTCATGTCAGTTTTCTTCCAACTGGAAGTATCTGCTGAGCAATGCCTGCATGTAATGTTTTCCCATTCTTCAGGCAACTTTTGTTTCAGTCTCTTTCAAAGTCAAAATTTGGTGTAGTAATATAGGCAGACATTGTCCACACAGCACACTGTGGGCTCTCTAAGAATTTCTTTCCAAGCCTTATTTACACTTGCACTCTGGTTGAAGTTTAAATTGACTTTTCAGTTTTCGTTTTTTTCTGAAGGAGTTAGCAGTAGACAGCTACTCTATGATGGTGGTGGTCTCATGGCAGTATTTGCTTATTTCATATGGAGTAACAGTGACATCCAGTGGTTGGATATTCCAGCCAGATGCATAAATCACTGTACTAAGCAGTATTTCAGTGAATGTACTCCTGCTGGTATTTCATCTAGAGCCATATCCAAGGTTCCCTTGGGTGGGAGAATGGGGGTGCACAAATAATCTTTACAGCAAAAGAGATTTGCTGTGGGACTTTGAGCAAGCGTTCTGCTGAAGTGAAAAAAAATTCTTTATGATTTGAATCCAAAAAGCACTCTTTGTGTTTATTTCTGTCATTGAAAAATCTGTTTATGTAGCAGTGAGAGGTTATCACTTGTTGCAGCATGACTTACTGAGTTCTAATTTGTGTCTGAAGTTCATCTCATACCTAGGCACCTGTGCAAACAGTAATGAGGTTTGTGTTTCCTATCTGCAATTAACATTCTTGTAGCTGAAGTGGGAAGAGGAAGAAAATAATGAGAAGAATTTTTCATTTCTTTGTGGTATGACATGCTTATTCTAGTCACTCATTAAACTAAAGGTTCTGCTATTATTAAAAAACAAAATCCCCTGTAACTACATTCATTCTGTACTGTGCAATCTGTTGGGGAACTTTTTTGGTTGTCAAAGATTGAATGAAGCTTTTAAATATGAAAAGGAACATTTATTGTTCATCAGAACCAATTACATAGGAAAAGGAAGGTATCAGACATGAATTCTTCCTGTGTGTTACTGTGCTGTTTTTCTTGTATTGGTTTCTATTCTGAACAGATCATATGTCAGCTTGCAATATAGAGTTAAATAACTACTGTTACATAAAAGGTTGCACTTGTTTTCAGAGTTCTCATGCATTCTGTAATAGCTTCTTTGTAAGCTTTCGATATTGAAGGTCAGTAAGGCAATAGAACCCTTTGCATCGGAAGTACGCTTCTACACCTTCTTTACCGAATGTTAAAGATTTTTTTTATTCACTCTGTAAGGAATCTTTGTTCTGAAATGCAAAAGCATTTGAGATAGAGCTATGAAAGATTTGAAGTGCTGGTGCATTTCTTCTGAGTTATGGTAGTGGTCATTCCTGAAATAGGGTTCAAACCAGTTAAGATAAGGTAGTTGACAATGCTTACAGAGTAATAAAGTGTTGCATTATGGTACCCTTTGGTGATATAATTGAAAAAGTCAACATGTTGTAAATCCAAGCAAGCTATGTCCCTGTAATTTCATGTCAAATACAAGGAAAGCCTACAAATTTTATTACCAGTCAAGGAAGGAAGAAACCTTGTTTTAATTAGGAGAAAGCAGCAGTATGCTTCTCTTCTCTTGTTTTTTGAGTATTTTCCTGTTTCTTTGTGTCTCATGGTACTAGTAGTTCTAGATGAAATTTCTCATTATAGATTTGGGAGAAAAACTTTAGACACAGGTAGCTCTTGCTGACCTTTCAAAATTCAGTGATTTGTCATCAATCTCCTCCAGAGTTACTGTAAACGATAACTTTCAGTTAAAGGCTGAGAGCTGTAAGATTTACTCTGAAGTTCCCGTAGGCTGGAAATAGAGGTTTCAGTTGTGTGTGCAGTGAAGCATTTATTGTGGAAGTGTCTGAGAAGACATGTCAAAAGTAGTTTTGCGACAAATATTGTCTCTCTGAACCTTTGAAACCATGCAAGATGTTTATTTTCGCCCTTAGATTTATACAGTCTGATGCTTAGTTCAATTTATACCTACCTTTCAATTCAAGATTTAAGAAGATCACTGGTGTTTGTTGTTCATAGCTCCAGTTGTCGTTAGGATGTAAATCACTCAGTGCAGTCAGGTAGGCAAGCTTTTGGGGAGATGCACCTTAGGGCAGATTCCTGATGTGTAAAGAAGAGAGGTGGCTGGCTTGCTCCAGTACTTTGGCTGTAGATGGAGACATCTGTCTAATGAAATTCTTTTAACATGAAGTCTGCAAGTTTCTTTAAAAAGTGCTTCACAGCATATAGAGCTTAGGAAGTGTATTCTGCAAATAACTAACTAATAAAAGTGGTTTTCCATTTTCTATTTAAATATATATTGCTAGGTAAAAGTATATCCTGCTCAAAATACTACTGTTACTTTTCCTCTGATTTGCAAATAGGTTGCAATACTCCAATACAACTATTTCCTTCAAAGATTTAATCTAGAAAATAAATTTTGTAGAAATGTAGAAATTAGGTAGAAAGAATGTAGAAAGAAACCCCTTTTCAATACATGAGAAACAAATTGCACGTTGCATTTAACAACAAAAGAAAACTGACATAGAAAATAAAAACTGACTAAAGATAATCTGGTTTGTGATAATTTTACTGTAACAACTATGTTGATGCATTTCCTCAAAATGTGTAAAATAAATCCTTTTTATTTTGAAGCATGAGTGTCTTAGATAAAGTTTTTCTGAGTAAAATTTGACAACTGCAAAGGTTAGAATGATTATCTACTTCCCCTCTGTTCACACAGGAACAGTACTACAAATTACTGTGCAAGCCAATCATTTCACTCATGTTCTTAGGCGATGAGACCATTTTAGGGGTGCTGCATGAAATGGGTTATTGTGTTGCTTGCTTTTCAAACAGTGCCAGTACACTGAGCAATCCAATCTCAGCTGTAATATTTCTGAACTCTATGACCTTAGCACACTTGAAATCTGTCCACATAACCCCATCCACAATCGCTCCTCCAGGGACTGAAGAGGCATTGGCTTCTACAGTGTAATTAGGACTTCACTTTGGCTGTTGGGGATGTTCTGGGGCATAGTGGGTAAAGGTGAAATGGCAAGGCCTCTGGTGAACAAACCTAGGGTTATTTTTTTATTATGACTACTTTTAATGCATCCAGGCATTTCATCCAATTCTTTCCTCTGTTTGCTTAGTAAAAAGTGAAAAGAGTAGAGTGGAAAAGGCTGTTGACATAACAATAAACTATTTTGTGAATTGTCTGTCTTTAGTTAACAATGACTGTGAAAACAGTTACTGAATTTCCATATATCTATACAGCTCTGATTTGTCAAGTGAGAGCTCTTGGTAAACATCTTCATATCAAAATTATTTTGCCCAAATCTCTAGCAGGTTTGACCAACATTCCTAGCACAAATCTTAATTCAATAAACTAGTTGGACGATAACGACATTTTTCAGAATTCTTTTGTCTAACTGGGTATTCCTGACTTAGAATCATATAATCATTGAATCACCAAGGTTGGAAAAGACGTCCAAAATTATCCAGTCCAACCGTCCACCTATCACCAATATTTCCTACGAAACCATGTCCCTCAGTACAACATCTAAGCTTTTCTTGAACAGAATACTTCTTTGTCTCTCTCCAGCATACAGCCTATTATTAGTCCCCTCTATTTTAAAGCTGGCACAACTGAAACATAGTTTTGTCTGAACCTTTGGTGGTGTTGTTATGGGAAAAAGCTTCAGCTATCTTTTTCTTCCTTATTTTTAACCTTGAAGCTTGATCTTTAGTGACAGTTTAGATTTAAAATCACTTCCTACTTTATCACATAAGTAGAGTGATTGAAGGGATCTGGAATGCAAACTGTTTACTCACTTAGCTGTCAGAGTTTCCCTTTAAGCGAATCATTTCAATTAATGCTATACAAACCACAATGGCAGTGGAGATCAGCCTGAAGCCATATATATGGGTGCCAGTTAAATTCAGATGTCAAACATGGCTTTTAATTACAGTCCTACAACTGCCGATCACTGGTATTTAAAACATGCTCTATGTTTCAACTTCACTTTATTAATCCATTATATAATAGAATGGAGTGAAATGAGAGTTTGCAAGTAAAGGTAGATGCAAGCTATTGTGCTTGGAATTCTGAATATAGAAAGTATATTAAATAGACACACAGGAAATACGTGCTTTGTTTTGTTTTCATAAAACAGGAATTCTAACAAGAAAAGATATTTCTGGTTCCTTTACTGTATCTTCAAATGATGGAAGTGGCATTATGGAGAGAGTAAACCTGGGGTAAAAATACTTGAGGGGTCTTCCAACTCTTCCATCTATAACTTCTATTTATCTTGCTTGTAACTGAGAGCTCTCCTGTCGGACAATCGCTTTGGAAAGCATGTTAATGTTTGAATGTATTTCTTTTTTTTCTAATTCACCTCCTGGCTAATCACACATTTCAGTGTCATCAGTAGGACATGTCACTTCATCAAAACAAATGTTTCTCAGATTTGTGGGAGTACTTTTTTGACTCATTTTTGATTCAGTGTTGAAAGAAAGGAAGAACACTATGAATTCCAAATAATGGTGGACACTTTGGCAAGTGGATATTAATACGGTGCTGTGGAGTCTTCCAAAATTCATTATTTGAAAATTGTGAATAAATGAAAGAACATGAGTTTATTGTTCAATTCAGTTGCAGATATCCGGTAGAAAAAAAAGTATCTTTCCTTTCTTGTTGATTCGGTGTTTTGCTCACTTTGCCCAGTAACAAGCACCATGTTGGCACATCACTGTTATCCTAGTGATATATTCCTTCTTCCACAGTATTCTTAGTAGTTGGGAGTTTTCTGTGTAATCTGGTGTAGCAATCAGAAGGACTAACACGATGGAAATAGCGTTACAAAAGGTGGAAGGAAAATACAGCGCTCACCTGGATCGGAAGATTTTGGGCTCGCAGGAAAAGGCTCCCACCAAGGAGGGATCTCCAGGAAGAGATCCTTCCTCAGGGGCAGTCAGCCCTTAAACGAGGCCTAAGAGGTCCTTAAATGAGGCCTTCTGGTTGCACAGGTGAATTGCCTTCACCTGTGCTCCCAGGGCTGACTGGGTCTTTCCTCCAGGTGCTCAATCAGTGGTTCAGGCCATGACTCAGCAGTTCCCATACATCTGGAAAGCAGAAAAAAAACTTCGGGTTCAACAGTATAAGTTTACAGATGGAAATCTGTCATTTCCAATTACATTCAAGAGTTAATTAGAGATTTTAAATTTTCCAGATTTGTTCCCTTCACTTATCCAAGAGAAAAATATCTTCTCCTTTGGACTGTTGCGATAGTCCTAGTATCATAACATCAACGCACCTCGTTTAGACCTTACCATTTCTGAAGCAAAACTATAGCTGAAAGCACGTAAAATCAGCTTGACATCTTACCCTGAAACCATATCTTTGGAAACAAGGGTACTTGTGGGATGTTTTATTGAAAAATGCAGTCAGTAGCAAAGCAGACTGTAAAGCTAAGATTGTTCAGTAGCATAACATCTAGAGCTCTACTTCAAGAAATATTCAAAGACAGGGGTAATTTTTTCCATATCTTATGTAAAGACATTGAAGCCTTTCCAAACCCTTCTTCTCCTGTAGCAGATAACCTGTGCTAGCAGATCCTTCTGTCTCTGTAAGTCTATGCCTTCTACTGCTAATTTGGTGGCCAGCAGCTTGCTGCCCCAGATAGCTTGGGAACACTCCTCCCTACTGAGAAAGCAAGTCAAAAACTGCTTCTGCTGAGTCTTCTGGTCGGAGAAATAATTTCAAGTGATCAAAAGTCCTTTAAAAAATAGTGTCATTCTAATGAAATGTTGAAATTCTGGCAAACATGTCAGTCCAAACTCAAGCTGTGTGTAAAACTGCCTAGAAATTTTCACTGAAGTGAAAAAAGTAGAAGAGTCTCTTTTGGAAACCAAAATAATAATAATAAAAAAAAGATTGGGAAGGTTAGAGAGAGTTTTTGTGAAATGGAACAGAACCTAAAACTGATCACTCCTAATGGGTTTTGATTCACAAGGTGGAGTGACTGCTTGTAAGTATGAACACAGCTTGTTGGTCCTTTGGGCTTTGAACCCAGTTCTTTCCTTGTAGCACAGTGTGTTCAGAAGAGGCAGGTGTCTCAGTATCTGCAGGACAACTGCTTCTGAATATTTGTAGGTGTCTACAGAAGCTTTTCAAATGAGGCAGTTAGTGATTTTTAATATGCACATGCAAAACAATTCCGGAAAGCAGTTGCAGTGGATTTCATTTCTACTGATAGGAGATTTAAGCACAAATGTTATGTTTGTTTTTTTTTTTCTGGATGCATTCTTGGGAGCACCTATACATTAAAGGAAGTGCATTATGCTATGTTAAAAACCTATATGTTCTTTAATGCAAAATGACTCTTGAGGACTGCTTTTTCTATTTGTCTGTAGATGGGTATATATAGCATAATTACAGAAATGTTTCTCATTGATGAATGCACCTACAAGTATCTGGAGAGGAAGAATCTCTTAAAATTATCAGTTATTTCCCATTCATTACAAAAAAATACACTGTACTGTTTAACTTCCTAATTACACATAGATGAACATGTTTTCTCATATCTTTTTCAGAATTCACTTGGAGGTGCTGATAAGGGTTAGATAAAGTGTTAATTGGGTTACGTTGTATTTTGAGAGTTATAAAAAAGATAAGACAAAATTATTGCTGTGATGAAAAGTATGGAAATGACTGCATGTCCCAGACTTCTCACTGCTATGATAAGGCCATTAACTCCAACTGGTTACAGGACATTTCATTTAAGGAGAAGTATAACTGACACCTATTCAAGCTCTTTTTCTCTGATTTAATAACAAAAAAATGTGGTTTATCCATATTTAACTGGTTGTTTCTCCACTTAACATCAGTCCTTAGTAGCATCAAGTTGAAAATGAACTGCTTGCCACACAGTTTTGTTACTGAACGATAGTGTCTGTGGGAAAAGCTACCATGATGTAGAGTGGTCCCAAAAGCCACTGGACGGTGGCTGGGTATTTTGGGTTACTTTAAGTTATCCTGGTTTTTGAAAGTTCCTGTTCTGGTCTTTTGCTGAATGTAAGTTTTGTAGCAGCACAGAGTCTGTAAGATTTTCCTGCCTGTATACTGAGTTACCAGCAAACTGTGCAGATTTTCAAGTGGAGATGTTACATTATCGAACTATTTAAAATAAGTAACATAGTTTGACACTACTGTGCTGATATTAAAATTACTACAAGGGTACCCTAACTTTTTTGTGTGTTTGTTTTGGTTTATATTCTAGTTCATAGGTGTGTCTATTAGGAAGCATTTCCAAAAACCATGTATGCTATGTAATATTTAATACATATGCTAAGTGGAATAAAAATTATTTTCTCTTCCTGATGTTTCCATTTATTAACACTGTTCTACATTTATTTGTTACACAGTAAAGCCCCTTTCTGCTTCCCAGAGACAGCTCTCAAATCTAAGTAAAGAAGCTAGCTTCAACTCTTAATTAAGTGCAGAGGCCTGTAGCTGGAAATCTGAACTAGGGAGGGGCAAGAGGGATCTGTCCTTGCATCTTCTAATTTGTGTGCCTGTGTTTCCGCACTGCAGTCTGCCATGGTGTACTGAGCTCTGGCAGGTTAAGCGATGCCCCACAGAAAGTAAAAATAACAGATTCCTCCTGTTATGATCTCTACTAACAAAAAATGATATGCTTTTATCAGTACATGTTTACAAAAAGCACAGTTCTTTGTTGTTGACTGTGGTTTTAGGTTTGTGTACAGAACTGTCCCACCCAAAACATTCCCATTGCTCTAGACTGTAGGTGAATACCAAACCCATTGGGTTATGTACAAGTCTGCCAATGACCATTATAAATAGGGGCCAGGGCTCAGATCATCCTTATATGAATGACCCGCTATACGTGCCAAGACACATTCAGAGCCTACATTCTGTCTAAGCTTAAGAAGGAGGTTGAACCATGAAGGGTGTTTACTATTCCAGGCCACCACACCCTGTTTTCTGCTAGAGCCAAAGGAGAACAGGATGGGCAGCACTCAGGCTGCCAAGTATGGATGATTCATGGAAGCATCACAGCTCAATCTGGACATTTATATTTCTAGACTCCGGTGGAAGTCTTGGCCATGTATTTTTATGCTCATCCTAATTACCAATGTTGTAAATAACTACATACATTTACACTATGTCAATTTCCTGAATTTATATTGCTCCCAATTCTTTTCTGTTTGCTTTGGTTTTATAAATTCGAGCTATTTTTACAGAATTAAATATATAATGAATTGTAATGCCTAATGCAGAAATCTTATTAGAAAATAATAACAAAATATTTTAAATCCTATACAGCTTGGCTGTTATTAAAACACTACAATGACACCAAACAAATAATTTTGTTGCTCATCACTTTTCATAATAATATTTATTATATCTTCAAGAAGTACCTGGCCAATCTATTTTAAACAGGGTTTTTCAGCTCCCTTCCATGAACATCCTTTGCTGCCTTGCCCTGTTACCAGACAGAAGCTTCTCCCTTTGATAAAGGAGATTTTTAGCAGTACAGTTTAGTAATCTACTAGTCTACTTCTCCAACAAGGGAAGGCAAAGGCATTTCTGTTTGGTATGGATTAGTCTTTGTTAAACTGGTAAACTAGGTGTTGTCTGAGCATCCCATAATGGAGAGGAGAATGTAGACTATCAGCTGAAAATAGATGGAATTAATGCAGTATTTCCCCTCCTGTGTTACTCCTGTAACTAGTAGCATCCAGTAGGTTTTACAAACAGATACATTCATTCAACAGAAAAGGCATTGGTTCATGTTTGGAGTTTCTGAAAATTGCATGACCAAACAAACGCCAACATTTGCAAACAAGCCATCAGATTAAAGCTGAAAAATAAGCAATAGCCTCACAGACATAACTCATCTACCTCATGGATTTCCTACCCCAAGTGAGGTCAAAAAAACAATGGCTTCACATACACACATGCAAAACTTTTTATGTAGGTAGGGACAACTTTTGTATTATGTGAAGTCTTACTTCATACATTTATTTAGTTTTGTTTATAAATACCAATTAAGAAAAGGTTGGCGATAGTGGTGAAGTAGTAAGTATGTGGTAATAACTGACTGCTTGAAGAGATTGAAAGGATAAATGAAAATCAGCTAAGGGCCTCACACTGCCAAATACTGTGATAATTTTAGGACGAGACTACCAGGGTTTTTGAGAGGAAATAGTGATTTTCATAAGTTTCTGAAATGTTTGTCCCTGAAGTTGCAAGACAGGAAGGCAGAAGGAGTTGCTAGTAATGGAAGTAGTGAATTAAGGTTACTAACATTGATGAGATCCCAAGTGAAATAATATTTGCAGTAAGACAACAACTGGATTAAGGAAGATGAAGGGATGTTTGAGGAAAGATCAGCAGTTGCTTTTGTTGAAGCTAGCTTTGAGGTTACCAGAACTGGTCAGTGCTGTACCCTCTGGAAACAGTGTTCTTTTAGAATATTGCATGAGCTGAATTTATGCATGTTATCATTTCTCTGTATACTTTATCAAAGAAAATGTGCACTTAAAAATTTCAGTATTCTGCCTGAAGTTTCACTGGTTTCTGAGCTGGCCTGCTGTAAGCCATGTTAGGCTACCGTGAGCCAGGAGCAAGGTGGAGCTGAAGAACATGTGTTTTTTGATAAACTGATAAGTACACAGATGTGGCATTGAGATCAGTAGAGAGAGGAAGTGAGACAGATGATGAGGAGGGAGTTTTGTTGGCACTTGGATTTTTGTGAGGTATTTGCATTTGCCACTAAATCTCAGTCCTTAGAAAACCACGTGTACTTTAAAATATACTGAGATTAATTTGACATCATTGTGTTATTTACTCCACTAACCAGAAGATAAACTGTCTGTTCTGATGAAATTGTAGCATCTTATAGCTCTCTAAACACAGTTATTTACATGTGTTAACTTACGAAATATCATGCAGCATGGGGTGATGACTAATAGGATGTTTTGTTCCTTTAATAAGATTTCTTTGCAGGGATGCTCCTGGCTGTTATTATCAGAGCTGGTGACACTTGAAAGTGGTCTTCCATTCTCAGAGCAGAAGTACTCATGTCAGGCCATGTTTGGTTACTGCTCATACATGAAAGCATTACTAATGTCGTACAATTGTGAAGTAAGCTTGTGGGTATGGTGTCGAATTATTTCTTTAGACAGCTCTGGTCTGCAGGTTGGGAGCATGAGAAGAGACTTTTTAGCTCGGGTTTTCTAGTCTGCGTATTATCGCAGCCCCTGCCAGGCACTGATGCCCTCTGCTTTGGCTGCTCCTTGCAGCAGTACCCAGGCTGTTGCTCAGCCCTCTCTGTTTGCCTTGGGTCAGTTTGCATGTTTTCTTTCCATCTAACTCATTTACTCAAGGAGGAAAAAAAGAAAAGACACTGCTTTACATCTCCTAGAAAATTAATTGCTCTTAGTGTCTTGGAAACACCTCCCAGGCTGCAGTTACTATGGTGATAGAAGTGGTATAAAGGTGTAGATAGATTGCCTTAGCAATATGAAACTTCATTTTTTACAGACCAAACCACTGAGATTTTTTTATGTTTTTTCATTTTCTCTTTTACAAACTGGATTGTCCCTGATCTGATAACTGAAGCCATATGCATTGTTTGAGGACATTTTCATGGACTCTCTGTATGAATACAATTTGAAGCACAAACACAATTTGGAGCAGGAGCTGATGATAGCTATTCAAATACATGTTTTTGATAATTCATGTATACCAGTGTATGGGAAATGTACATACCTGCCATTTTGGTAAGTCATGCTACTTTCAAAAATTCAAGTCAACAATAGAAAAATAATATTTTAGTATTATTTAAGTGCACATTGCTGAAGATTCCTGAACAGTAAGTAATTCTCTCTTAAAAATACATTTTTCCAGAGATACCTCAGCCTGTTTAGGCAAGCAGGAACGTGTATGGTTTTCCATCTGCTGTTTATGAGTCAGTTTTTATTTCATGAGTAAAAAGCACTCTGAAGACTTCTATATCACCCCTCCTGTTCTCCTCGTCTGTGTAATTAAACTGGAGAATGAGTTGCAAGTCCTGTTACAACTTCTGAGTAGCCAGGGTAGAACTAGATTCTAAATGCCTCTGTGGTTTTTGGCTTTGTTTATTTGCTGTTTGTTCATTTTTGTTGATGGTGGTGGTGTTTTTTCTTCTGTAAAACAAAGAACAAATAGACTCAGGCATGAGAACTTCTGGTGTTGATTTTTTGTTGTTGTTGTTTTTTAGTATTGCAGTATGTGCTTGGTGAAGCTGGATAGTAAACACCAGCAACACTTCAAACCCTGAGGTTCCTCGATGCTGATTGCATTATATATCCTTATAACACCAAGCAAAATATGAGAATTGAAACACTGATTTCAATTAAATTCTTAAGACACACAGTCATAGCACTTGGCCATATACTCCCTATACAGTATTTTTTCTGCACCTCGTGGCACTAGATTTTCTTTTCCTGGCCTCAGCAATTAGAATGGAATCCGTCT
The DNA here is from genome assembly GCF_002078875.1 of Numida meleagris. Classification (NCBI taxonomy): domain Eukaryota; kingdom Metazoa; phylum Chordata; class Aves; order Galliformes; family Numididae; genus Numida; species Numida meleagris. Next base: position 141,017,520 of record NC_034409.1, read on the forward strand.
CCCAAGCATGGGAGATGACCATGACCAGCGTAAGAGAACCAGCACTTCAGGGGACAATTAAACCTACTTGTTTTCAATATCAGGATGAAACAGGTGAAGTATGTCTTTCATCTGGCTATATGGTCTGATTTTTGGGTGGTCCTGCGTGGAGCCAGGTGTTGGACTTGATTATCCTTATGGGTCCCTTCATACTCAGGTCATTCTACGATTCTGTGTTTCTATGGTATAAGAAGACTAGACAGCTAAAGATATGCGAAGGAGATCCTATACATCCAGTTCTACTGGGTCTCATATACTCAGTGCTATTGGTAGTGTGGAATATATGTCCTATGTTCCAGAAGTGTGTACTCATAGTAGTTGTTAAACACTGAAGAAGTATGTGCTTGTATGTATTAATGTATGCATCTTTGCTGTGCTTTTTGTCTGTCTGTCAGGTGTTCCATGTTTTTCAGAGGTAACTAGCATATTTAACTCCTTTCTTAATAATTCCAGAGATTTTTTTGAAAAAGGTTTGGATTATTTCATGTGAGACTGGAGGGGATGCGAAAGATTTCACATGTGATGCAGCGGTCAGAGCAGGAGCGCTGCAGGAGGGAGGTAGCCACAGCATGAGAAGGTGTTCCCACAGCTGCAGCAGCCTGCCTGCCCTAATGTAGGTCACTGACTGGAATGAGGCTGTTCTGGGGGCATATGTGGAAGCAAATGGCAAGGAGGAAAATGTAGCTGATGCAGATGTAGTCAGAGGAAGTGTGATATTTCCAGCTCCTGCCATTGAATGGGACCATTCGAGGCCACTCAACAGCTGTCTAATATTGTGGTATAAGCACAGTACTAAGTGAATAAATATCCTGAAAAGATTGCAGTTAACAGTATATGGAGAGAGAAAAAGTTATTTGTAGCAAGGACTGAAGCTGTGCGGTTGTAATATGTTTTTGATGTCTTTGCTTCCAGTAGCTTCAGACAGCTGGATAATGACTCATCAGAAAGCATCTTGGATCAGTTCCACCATCCTGTAAACCCCTAGATTTGGGTTTGTTTTTTCACAAAAAAAAAAAATAATAATAATAATAAAAATGCCATCAGATACTCAGTTTCATGCTTGTTGGCCAAACAGCATGCATTAGCCCAGGCAAATTCAAAATGATGACAAGTTTTGTTTTTTCACAGCTCTTCAGAATATAGGGCAACTCATAAAATGTGTCAGTGTGCAGTGCTTTGCTCCAGGAGTTCCACGAAAGTGTTGTTCAGCGCACAGCACTTGGCGAACCATTTTGTATGAAGGCCAGAGTCGTTTGCAGTAAGATTAAGGTTTTAGAGAGAGGATCCCGATCCCTTCCAAAGTCCACATTTTGGATTTGGGAAATTGTTTGATTAAAGCCAACAGAACTCTGCTGGATAGTGCAGCAGTTCATTTGCAGCTCTCAGAGTCTGAGCAATAATGTTAACTCCAGTTATTTACCCTCATCTGTCAAGAGTGAGGTCTGAACTTTAGAGCCACGAATGAGACACGGAATTGTTATTCTTGAAGAACACACTTTGAAACTATCCAATAGCCCCATAGAGAAACCAATTTTATGTCTTCACGGAGTTAGCAGTGTATTATCCACTTACATTCATTATAGGTTAGGGCAGGAGAGCTCAGAAATGTGCAGGACAAAAACCTCAATGTGCTGCTGATGTACTTTGGCTAGCAGTGGCTCCATTTTTACAATAGCCTGCTGTTCTTTTATTTCCTTAACTGTAAATTGTATACATCTGCACTCCGGTTTGCTTCTGACCTGAGAATTTTCTCCTTATGTGCTCCACAAAAAGATGCTCATTTGCTTCTTCCCACGCTTTCAGAAAAACAACTTTAACATTATGTCCCTGTTTTTTGGGTGGTTGGTTTTGGGGTGGGTTTTTTTTTGGTAGCTGAATCTGCCCTTGAGCATTTTGGGGTGATTGTCTCAGAAACAGTCATTTTTTCTGCTCTGAAAAATCATAACAAAGATTGGCAACAGTCCTGGTCTCTGATTGTAAGTTGTTACAGGGCTTATTTCTCTATGTACTGGAAACGCTGCACATATGCTGCAAAATGCTTGACAGGTTTTGTATCCCAGGCTCAAAAATGATCATGGTAAACATCTAGCATTTTGGTTATGGATGACATGTAGGAAGTGGCCTGCACCCTTCTGTTCTAGTGCTTCCATTTATTTGTTGCTGTCTGTTCAAAGTGATGGGTAGGCAAGAAGTCTGCATCCATTTTCTTGTTGAATATGGATAAAGAATTGGTATTTAATAATAAGGAATTTTTTTTTTTTATATCAGTGGAAGCTGCAATCTGCAGCATAGCTAGTGCAGACTAGAAAAAGCTGTGTAAAGGCTCGATGCCAAGGCAAAGCACTGAGCTCAGCATTTGCATGGGGCTGGGGAAACCGTGAAGCAATGCGTGGGACTCACTCAAGGCATGCAATGCACAACTTCAACAGTGAAATGAAGGAATTTGATCATCACAGTATGGGAAGTGATGCAGGCATTTACAAGAAGCAAGTCTGGTATAGGTAAAACAGTAAATCAGGGAAGGTAAGCAGACAGTGTTAGGCAGACAAAGAGCTTTTTCTGAGTGAGTATTTTGGAAATCACAAGTATGCTTTTGTTCTTACTTGTCATGAGGTTCTTAATCCCGAGATTAAGATCTGCTTGTGCTTGTGTTCCAGCAGAACAATGGGAATAGCGATGTTTGCTCGCTTCTGTGAAGCAGCCAATAATGTACAACACAGAAGTCTGCCTTGCTGTTACATATTTCTAATTGAAATGCATCAGAATACTACTAGTATATTTCAGTGTAATTTTGATAGAATTTAAATGATAGATTAATTTAAGCTGTTATTAAATTTTGCAAAACAGACAGAATTCTCAAAATATATTCAACCTCAACCATATGTTGTTTTAAAAGTGGTAAGTGATTGGAAGTGGAACAGTAGATTAATTCTGTGTCTATTTCTTATGGTACTATAAAGAGTATTAACAATATGGTGAGTAGGAGTCCTGAGGCTGATATACTGCAAAGCTTTATTGCAAATCAAAACTAAACGTGGTGTACAGAAAAATGAATTATTTACTATTCTTTCCACTAATTAAATATTTTTCAAGTAACAATTTATTTCTAATGCTATAAAGTAAATCCAGATAAGAACATGAATATAATGTGGTGACATCTTTTACTTCAGAAGTAGACTGAAGCCATGATTACAGATATATAAAGTATATGGATTGCCAAGAAAATATAGAATTTGCTATTATTTTTTGATTAACTTTTGTATCATTTGGAGTTGATTTCATTAAATGTTGTTACTTTTCTAAAAAATATATGTATAATACTGGATCTTTGCCAATGTCAGACCCTGCTTGAATATCTTTCTAGCTTTCTTCATAGAATAAATCATAGAATGGCCTGGGTTGAAAAGGACCTCAAAGATTATCGAGTTTCAACCCCTCCCTGCTGTGTGCAGGGTTGCCAACCACTAGACCAGGCTGCCCAGAGCCACATCCAGACTGGCCTTGAATGCCTCCAGGGATGGGGCATCCACAGCCTCCTTGGGCAACCTGTTCCAGTGCGTCACCACCTTCTGTGTGAAAAACTTCCTCCTAATATCTAACCCAAACCTCCCCTGTCTCATTTTAAAACCATTCCCCTTGTCCTGTCAGTATCTGGACGTTAGGAAATTCTACTTTTCTGAAAGAGTGGTCAGGTGCTGGAATGGGCTGCCCAGGGAGGTGGTTGAGTTGCCGTCCCTGGAGGTGTTCAGGAAACATTTAGATATAGTGTTGAGAGACATGGCTTAGTGGGGTTATTGGTGGTAGGTGGATGGTTGGACTTGATGATCTTGTAGGTCTTTTCCAACCTAGCTAATTCTATGATTCTATGATTCTATCCACCTGTGTAAACAGTCATATCCCCTCCTGTTTATACGCTCCCTTCAAGTATTGGAAGGCCACAATGAGGTCTCCCCGGAGCCTTCTCCTCTCCAAGCTAAACAAGCCCAGTACTCTCAACCTTTCTTCACAAGAGAGGTGCTCCAGCCCTCTGATCATCTTGGTGGCCCTCCTCTGGACCCGTTCCAAGAGCTCTACATGTAGGAATCGCAGCTGGGTCTTTATCCCTTTGAGACAAGAAGAGAAGAACTCATTATTTCAGTCTTATCCTCATACCTGTTGTTAGAGTGAAGGGTTGACTGGGAGATGATGTAACTTCATTATTCCTCCTTCTCCCTGCAACTCCTTCTGCTGTTGAACTCTTAGCTCTCAGCAATATATGACAATAAAACAATTCAGCTTATCTCTCCCAGGGCTTTTCTCATAACCTCTCTGTGTACTCAAGTCTCATTTACTTCTTCAGGAAAATCCCTGGGGAGGATTACAGCTTTTCTTCGCAACTATACTCAGCAGGAATTTACCTCCGTAGGTGTTAAATAATATCTTGACCCCACACCAATTTCTGCTATAGAGTTAAATAGAATATTAGGATTCATGGTGCTCAATTGTGTTCATTATTGGTGCAGATAGATTGGATCAATCTTTTTCTGTTAAGAAAGATCTTCAGTGATAGCAATCCAGAGGTTGTTGAGTTCCCATCTTCATCTGCACTGAGTAGCTGTAAGTGATTCAGGTTGGTGTGGGACACTTCTCTTTGAGGAATTATGTTGGATTGTTCAGTTGTCTACTTAGCCTGGTTTAGAGATGAAACTATGGATGAAAGCTTGAGGCAAGTAAAAGATAATAAATGTGTGAATGAATTAGTAGTTGTAGTGCTGTGCTGGTTTTTTTTTATTATTATTATTATTTTCAGAGCTAAGTGTCTTTAACTTCATGATTGCAAAATAGATTAGATTTTTTTTTCTCTGTATAGTTTTAGAGAGACAATTGAAACATAAGTTAATAAGGAGGTCAAAATACAAGGGGCAGATATAAAATATGTCAATTATTTATAATTTTAACATCATTCCATGATCATCTAGAGGCAGAGATCATCATGTTTTTGGATACCTACACTTGGAAGAAGAGGGACTGAATGCAGTTGTTCAGTGAAACTTACATTTACCTTTGACAGCTGAGTGCCATGTTTTGAGCTAGCAGTGATTAATATATTATCTGATTAATATATTATCTCTGAGTGCCTCTTTGCATCATGGGTGTATTTAGCTGCTGAGGCACTCAATATCCGAGGAGAGTGTAGCTCAGGGTATCTGGAACACTGAATGGTACAATAGCATAGAGTTTTGTTAGTTAGGTGATTTAGTTACTACCTGTTCAATTTAAGGAGTTTCACATATCTTTTAACAAGTGCTTGAAAATCAGTTCCATGAACTGGAACTTTGAATTAATGACTCCTTGTAGTTGCTGCCTGGTGTCTTATATTTGTAGTTTCTTGCAGTATCTCATATATTTAGGATGTATCACAATAGACGGTGCTCCAATCCAAACCATCTCTCTGTGGGTTTTTAAGGAAGCACGTTGGCATTCACTGGAGGAAAAACTTTATCTGATTCAGATTTCAGTTGAGCTCAGAAAGACAAGACAGTGATGCTGAACCTGTGTGTCAGCAATATTTATAGAAGTGAAAGGCAGAAGGGAGTGTTTACCGTGGGGTTGTATTTTTAAAACTATCCAAGTTTTTTTTAAAACTTTATTATTTACATTCTAGTTCTAACACAGCTACTGTAAGCTCTTTTTTTTTTTTTTTACAATACAGCTAACCTCATTCCATCCACTGTCTCCCAATTCACATATAGTTAACTTACTCATACAGAGTTGTAGTTTGTGAATGCAGTCATTACTTTGGAATAAATATCTCAGCTGTGAAAGTACAGGATTTCCTCTCAATCATGAAAGGGAGAGATGTATCTCAGTCTAGGCATTCTGTTTTATATTAGATTTCAAATCTCTAGATTATAAATCTATATATTTTGATCGTTTTCAAATGTTATTTTATCAGTGGTGAGAATCATAGTGCCACAGAATGGCTTGGGTTGGAAGGGACCTTAAAGATCATCTAGTTACAACCCCCTGCCATGTGCAGGTGAGATTAATTCGGAGTCTACTTACAGGAACTTGCATTGATAAATATCTGGAATGCTTCACCTATCTTCAAATAATTATTATTAATTATAGTTATTAATATGTCTTAGTTTCAATATATGAGTGTCCTCCTAATGTCAAGTACACTAATTAAGGTTATTAATATTTATAAGTGTTTGCAGCTTGGGGCAGTGGAGAGTTTTTAAGACAGCTGTTTTATTCCATGTAAAATAAATGTAACAAGCATTCTCCTGGGTGCTGCAAGGGCTCTCTATTCTTCACAAAGAAGAGTTGTTCTTTAAGTAATGTGTCTGCAGCTTCTTTGCCTTGAAACAATTAGAGTGCCTGGCAATAGGGATTCGATTCAGATGAGAGTATCCAAATCAGTAATTGAATGTTCCTGATTTTCATTTTAATAAAATAAATTATAGCTCATAACATTTTATGTTTCATTAAGTAATTTCATAAATGAGAGCCATAAATATTAAAGTTTAAGAAAATAAAACATTGATGATTATAAATTATTCAAGTGTACTTTTACTTTGCATTGAAATATGCTCTATTTTGCACATTGGCCCTGAGGATTGACTCCTGGCAGAGGTTTAAGCCAGTCAGAAAAATGTTCGTGCCATTAGAATAGAGAAGATTATGCTAATGTTGTAATTTTTGAATGGGGTTTAGCATTTCATTTAAAAGCCTGTAAAACAGAATATTATTAAAGAATTCCTCCCACTTTGTACATTTATTTCTGTTGTTCTTTCAAAACAGTAAATTAACAATAAACAAAATATGCATCATGAAGTGTGACAACTTATTTGCTTTTAACTGTGATGATACCTACAGAATGTCCTCACCTTGAGTTATAAACAAGAACAGACATGTAAGCAAAAAATATGTGTTAAAAAGATGTAAAGATGCAGTTGGTCAGGGCATGATTTTAGAAAATAAAACTAATAAAAGCATAATAAAGAAATGGCCACTATAATGAAAGCCTGTGTATCTGCTGAATTTCAGCGAAGGAAGAGATATTCAGTCCTAATGTTCATAAACCATGCTGTAACCCAGTCAGGAGCAGTGTCCTTCACCCACTGACCCACTCCACTGGAATATCAAAATAGAATCATACAATATCCTGAGTTGGAAAAGACCCACAAGGATCATCAAGTTCAACTCCAAGCCCCACACAGGACCACCAAAAACTAAGCCCTATGTATGAGAGCATTGCTCAAATGCACCATGAACTCTGGCACTTGAGGCTGTGCCCAGTGCCCTGAGCAGCCTGTTCCATGCCCACCGCCCTCTGTTGCAGAACCTTTTCCTAATACCCAACTTGACCCTCACCTGATGCAGCTCCATGTCTTTCCCTTGTGTCCTATCACTGTCACTCCAGATAAGAAATACATGATGTTTAGCCTCTACCACACATTGCCTGCTTATCTAGGAGGCTTAGGTTACTCCTTACTGCTGTGATGCACTGTGGCAACTTCTATGAAGATCCCAAAATGTAGGCCTGGATGTGCACCCTCCAGTGGGCACCAGGAAAAAAGGCCACATCCTCCCTGTCATTGCAACCAGCCGCAGCCTCCAGTATTCCCTGCACCAAGCTCCACACCCCTGGCAGGAGCCAGACTGGTGCTGGAAAGATGATCTTGTGGCATTCCCATAATGACCTCATAGTGTGACCTGCTTGTGATTATGCTTAAGACTTTACCTGACTTAAGTGCCATAAAAGCCCTTGTTTTGAAGCTTCTTGAAAAGCCCACCCTAAAGGCTGACAAGTGCCAATGAGGCCATGCTCACCCTGAATGCAGACAATAACTTATAAGTGATCTCTGACATGTAGTATAACACCCAGAGAGCCATGGCAGACATCTACTGGTTGATATTTGGTAAAGCTTCTGGCCAGGTGTACCTGTGTAGTTACTCCCTTAATCTCAATCTAAAAATTAGAATTTAACTTAAGAGAACAAGCCACCTTCTTTTTAAAAAGTTAATATCCTTTTATTAGCTACACAGAGTAATTAAAATGTTAATTTTTATCCCCCAGTGAGAACCAAAAGTTTTTTTATATCAGTTTTCCAATCAGTGTAGTAATTCAAAAATTTATCTCTGCCTTGTAATCCAATGTAAATTAGGTTGGAGTCAGGCTTACATTTAGCAGATACACGTGCTGGGACACCAGAGAGCTCTTTGGGGAAGGGCATGCCAGCTGCAGGTGGTGCACAAGTCATGAGCCTCAGGCAAGAGACAGGCACTGTATGGGTAGAGAAGGCATCATTTTTTTTTATTATTGATAAGAGCAAATAATAAAATAACTGCAGTAGCATTCTGGAGGCAGAGATAGGTTAGAAAAAGAAACAGCAGAAGCTTTTTTCCCCTTTTCTTTGTAAGCATGAATCCATTTATTTAATTTTAGTTTCTAAAATAGCTTTGTTCAAATGAATTGATCAGTTAAGGCCAGGGCAGGATGGTGATCCTCTAGGTGCTTCATGAACAAATTCTCTGCTCGCTAGGGAGCTTTGAAGAAGTGGTTTGGATGTATGGAGCTGAATATTGGCTTCAGTGTGTTGGAAACAATGGTGGTAACATTGGAGAATAAGCAAAGTTAGTGCCAGATGAGTCCTACGAATACTCACACAGGAACAGAAAGTCTGCAAGTTTGTGAGGATCTACTGAACCAAAATGAGGCTGAAGATGACAGTTTCCTGGATCGCATCATTACCAGTGACGAGATGCAATGTCACCACTATGAGCTGGAGTCAAAACAGCAGTTCATGGAGTGGCGACATGTGAATGTCCCACTGAAGAATAAGTTCAAGATGCAACCCACAGCAGGTGAAGTATAGGAATAGGAATATTGGGATAGGAAAGGGATGATTCTTCTGGATTTCTTGGAACCCGGACAAACCATCCTCTGTGACTGCTGCATCGTGACACTGACTAACCTGAAGGCTCAGACTTCCAGATTCACACCACAGAAGGAGGCAGCCTTTCTCTTGCAGCACCAGGCTTCATACCAGTTTGAGGACCGTGAAGTACACTGCCAGTCTTGGATGGACTGTCCTACCACACCCACTGTATAATCCGAATTTGGTGCCTTCTGATTTCCATTTGTTTGGACCAATGAAAGATGGATTGCATGGGCAGCATTTTCCTAGCAACAATGCCATCATAGCAGCTGTGAAATAGTGAGCCACCTCCACTGGTGCAGATTTTTACACGGGCATGCAGGCTCTTGTGTTCATTACTCGCGTAAAAAGAATGCATAGCTAATGGTGGTGATGACATTGAAAAATGGAGTTTTGTAGCTGAGAATTTGCTCTAGTTCTATCAAACAGTGTTATTGTGCTCTTTGTATCTGTTATAGTTTCCATGAAAATAAATAGGAGGCATTACTTTCAGAGAGATGTATGTAACTGAGCCACTGGAATATCTGTAGTTGCTTCTTCTCTGAATTTCCATAATCTCACCAAACTTTGTCCCAAGACCACTTCATCTGTTTGTACTGGTGCTCCCAGACTATTTCCTGACCATTTTTTCTTTTATCTATTTATCAGTATGCTCTCCTGCTTGCAAGTTTTGCCCTCCATACGCATTTTGTAGGCTCTCTTTTTCTAAAACACTCACTCTGCTAAAAAGACAGAAGAAAATATTTTCCCACCTCCACACTTGGTAGATCTGAAGGTTGTTTTTCAGCCACAATAGCGTTGTATTTTATCTGTGTATCCATTTATGTAGGGGTTAGATACTGAAGGATCCAGTTCTGTGTTCAGCATTGCTCACTATGCATGGAGAAAGCAGCAGTGGGATCACAGTGGTAAAGTGGACTTTGTCCACTTCTGGGACTTTCTGAGGAGCTGCACCATAGGCAACATCTTAACTGGCTTGAAAAACAGAACAGAATTTGTGAGCTTGGGAAAGATTGCTTATGAGCAGATTTCCTTTGTATATTTTGGGTAACTAAATGCTTGACCTGATTTTCTGAAGGGGTGAGCATGCTGAGAGTAGAACTGTGCGGTACACAGCTGAATGTGTGGCCTCAAGGTGTCCCTGCTAAACAGGAACTCCAAAATCAGAGACCATCTCAAAAAATGTTGGCTTTAAGCTCAGTTTCCCTGGTATTGTGAGATAAAAAATGTACTCAAAAGGTTTTTTTCAGCTTCTTTATTAGAAGTGATGAGTCGATCCACTAGTACAGACCTCTGAAGATACATATAAAACATGATAAAAATGTCAAAAAAAAAAAAAAAGGGGAAACTTTGTTTGTCTTTTTGTGAAATACCAGATTTGTTTTTGATGTAAATCATGCACAGTGTAAACAGTGTGTTCTTCTGATTGCAGGGACTGAGAACTTAAGCAGAATCTGTGAATGAACGTGATTCACAGTGGCTGTTTTCTCGTTACTGATCTTGTGCAAGGAGATGAGAGAAACAAAGCTTATTCTTCAAAACTTGTTACTGGCATAGGGGGACATATCCAAAGTTTCCAATTTTGTATTTGCTGGTGGGGTTGTGCTAATGGCTGAATTTTTTCCATTGGAGGAATTTGCAGGCTGGAAGTTTTGAAGAAGCAGCAGAGCCGCTACACCTGCAAAACCAGCATGAAGCAGAGCATCCCAACAGTGTAAAACTTGGTGCATGGTTCAAGGAGTGGAGGCGGACTTTTCTTTCTCTGTGGGTTCCCCAATATAGGAAAGATGTGGAGCTGTTGGATAGGGTCCAGAGGAAGGCCAGGAAGATGATTAAAGGTCTGGAGCACTTCCCCTATGAAGACAGGCTGAGGAAGCTGGGCTTGTTCAGCCTGGAGAGGAGAAGGCTGCGAGGTACCCTCATTGCAGCCTTCCAGTATTTAAAAGGGGATTATAAGAATGAAGGGAATCAACATTTTACTCGGGTAGATAGTGATAGGACAAGAGGGAACGGTTTTAAGCTCAGGGAGGGAAGGTTTAGTTTGGATGTCAGGGGGAAGTTCTTCACAGAGAGAGTGCTGAGACGCTGGCACAGGCTGCCCAGAGAGGTTGTGGATGGCTCGTCATGGAGGTGTTCAAGACCGGGTTGGATGGGGCTGTGGGCAACCTGCTCTAGTACCAGATCTGGAAGTTGGTGGCCCTGCCTATGTCAGGGGGGTTGGAACTTGACAATCCTTGGGGCACCTTCCAACCCACGGCATTCTATGACTCTATGATTCTATGATTAGGAACTTCTCAACCTCTTACCCACAGCCAAACTGCCTCCTCTGCCCTTGAGAATTACCAAGTGTACTGAGCCTGCAAGGTGATGCATCAGGAAAGATGACCAGCCCATAAATACCAAAGAGGAGCTACATTGCTGTCTCAGTTTTGATGCCTGAAATACACCAGTTCCCACTCTCTGTGAGCAAACTTGGTCTCTTTACTGTTATTTTCTTACACCTGTATACTTAACCCAATGTAGAAATCAGGTATCTGAGCAGAGTAATAGGTAGGTTAGGGCTTGAGTCCCTAAGCTCAGTGCTCTTCTTCAGTAGCTATCAAAAATCTTTCCGAAGGAATGGAAGTGCCATGGACAAAGTCCTTAGGAAATACCACTAATGATAGATTGAAAGTCACAGAACAAAGAAGAAGAAAGAAAACAAGATAGCATAACACAGAGAATAGTTAGGGAAATCTTCCATTTTTTTTGCAGTCAAAGTTCCCTTTCTTTGCCCACTCTCATTATTCTTCCAAAAATCACTTCTTTTACGCCTTTTAAAATCTGCCTATGTTCTGTCCTTGCCTTAGCACTTGGAGATTCTGGACACAGCAAACATTCAGCCTTTATTCCACTGTGGAAACAGCCCCTTTTTTGGCCTCCCCCTCATTATGAGGGACACGTCAGTGCTGCAGAGGGCACAAGCAGAGACATGGAAGTACAGCCATCCTTCTGGGGTCACTGTGAGGCAGCACAGATGAGATCAGCTGTGACACTCATTGAGTCTCACTAGCTCCCAGTCCTGGTGGAAAAGTTGCATCTATTGCCTCTTCAGCAGACTGGAGTGGAGCTCATGTATTTAGAACTCTGAGCTAAAGGCTGCTTCAGTATTCAATGTGTTATGGCTACAAACAGAAGAATTTTATTTTTTTTAAGTACAAGGTATACAATGCATTTTTTCATTCCCAATATCTTGTAGATATTATTTAGGAGGGGAAAAAACAGTATTGAATGACATCTTGTGTTATATTTTCTGCAAATGAAAGATCTATTTCAACTGGATCAAAAAGAAATTTTTAAAATAGGTAAAATGATTCCACTTTTCTCTGGTCCGTCTTTTTTTCCATATAGTGAAATGTACTTTAGATTTATAGATGTGAGGATTCTCCTTCACCCGCATTCCCTAGAGAGATGCAAATGCTTTTGTGAAAAATATTCAGCTGATCCAAGGTCTCTTTTTTTGGCTGCTTGTTTTAACTTTTTCTGAAGATATGTTTGAAAATCGTGATTTGCAAGAAATTATGAGCAGCAAGGAAGAATTGCCTGTTGACTGTACAAAAGCGGCAGTATTGGGAATTTGGGGGAAAAACAGACAAAAAAAAAAACTACCACCACATCTATCTCTACCATTTATGCCTCTATACAAGCTGGAGGACAATAGTTAGTTGTGATGAGTACTGAAAAATAGAATCCTCTATACAGGCTGTGCTGAGAATGCTTGGATCTATCTGGACCAATGTAAAAGGCAAGAACTAAAAGCAAATTATACAAATTGCACAAAAATGTATCTCTATGCAAAGGTGTTTTCTCTGCATGTTTGCTTAATTTTAAGAAATTGGAATTACTGAATGAATGTAATTGATTTTAATTGGCCTTTTTAAAAATAGCATTGTCATTCATTATAAAAATTCTTCATACATCTACTCCTCATGCATGTTTGATATCTCTTTGACATAGACCTGGTGCATTGTTCTGCTCAGCCAAATGCTACACAGATGTAGTATAAGGTAATTTATTTCATAAAACTGGTACTGTTTAAGCATTGTTTAAGCATCAAAACTACAAGTTCTGGTTGGCTTATTCTAGTGCTAGGATGATGTCATGTAGGCTCAAAAGGATCATTCATATTCAGCACCCATTTGGTTTTCTGACTCTATACTGAGACTGCAAAATTTACAAATGATCAATTAGTGCCAAAACATATGAGGGCTTAAATTTGGCAGGAATAACGGACTGCTGGAATCTGAATTAGTTTCATGCAAAATAAGTAAGTAAAATTTTAACATCTCCAATTCCAAATAGCCACAAAACCCTAGATCTTAGAATTGTCAGGATACAGTGTAGAAGGCAAAGCATACAGAGTTTAGAAGGGGAGATGGAGCAGTACAGAAATAATATTAACGTGAAACTATTCCATAGAGCTGTAAGTGAGTGTATGAAAGCATACAACTTTTGTAAACTAATTCTCTTTGGAGAGAGAGAACCTTCTTGATTAGAAGCCACAAAATCCTAATTTTTATATTTTCAGTAAACTTAATTAAGTGAAGGAAGGAGAAGATTGTGCATAAAAATTACGGAAAAACAGTTCCCACTTCTTATAAAATGTTTTCAGGGTAATAACGGACCAAAAAAAAAACAGATAGGAGTAAGAGCAAAACACAGGTACAGTTTCATCTATTTTAAGAAAGCATATGATACAGTGCTTTTGGGGCATAGACGGGAAAAAAAAATGGAAATCAGGATAAAACTGAGAATAACAAAGTAGTGTGTTTATAACTCAAAAGATAAAAAGCATCAGCCAGAAGTCAAACTTTTGCCTTGTTTGATGTCATTCTAAGGCCACAGTAAACAGTTACAATGCTCAATGTATGTGAGCATGAAAACAGATGTAAAAAATGTTGTGACATTTACAGGAAAATAGAGTTCATATGGCCTGTAACAATGTTTTTAATATACTGACGTTTTGATTATTGTGGGAGAAGGAGAAAATACATTTCAGAAAGCTCTTGAAAGACTTGAAGAAAATGAACAACAAAAAATGGAACTTTGATCAGCAAATACAAAAAGGACAAAGAACCACAATCAAGGAGACTCAGTCTTGCAAAAGTGCAGCCAGTGCTTGACAATGTGACAGCAGTCAATAAATTAGTTTGCATATCCAGGAAAAGTTATTACAAAGTTGTGATGGAAGAATTAAAGCATAGTCTAGTGGCGGGACGCCATTTGCTTTTCCTTGATGAGAATATATATATGTATTTTTAGTGTCACCTTTCACTCAAAATAGCAAGCCATCTTTTCTTCTGGTTTTTTTTTTTTCTTGTTGTTTTTGCCATCATTTTGCTTTTCTTAGTTTGGCTTTCTTAATGTCTGTGAGACCTTGGAAAGGACAGAAGACAGCCAGATAAGTACATATTAGCAACAAGGCAGTTTAAAAGAACAAGCAGGGAGGAATGACAGAAAGGAGTATCATCCAAAAAAACAAATACAGAAAAATTTGGTGAACCTATGGGCAGCTTATCTAGAGATACATGTCTGTTACCTTTGATTACTACACTAAAAGCTAGGAATCAAGTTTGTAGGGTGAGATGTGTGTGTCCTCTATTTTGAATTTCCCTGCTGGTGCAGGAGCCAACAGGTGGCCAAAAAGCATGAGGAGAATGTTTTGGCCACAAGTTACACTTTGGCATAAGCATATGCTTCAGCACAGGCTCACTGCCCTGGCTAAAGAGAAAACAGAAGTTTTAGTATAGGAAACAACACAGAAGCTCTTCAGGTAAATTAAAAGAAATGAAAAAGAGTGTAAAGGAAAGTTATCAGTGTTATCAAGAAACTCTGGTGTTGGAAGAGCCAGGAGCTATCTGATAAATTTGTACTCATAACTCACAGTTAAACTAACTGCTCTCTGGCAACTGAGATCAAAGTAACTTAAGAGACATCACCACGCATCATAGGTGAATAACTAGCTCAATTTCAGCCTATTTCCAGCTTTTCTGAATTATAAACAACAGTGTTTGCTTGCAGTATGGCTTGGTGCATACCTTTCTTGTGAAAGAAAAATACGAAAACTGTCCTCAGTTTTGGTGAAGCCAGAGAAGAATGGTTTCCAATGGACTTGGAAATCAAAATGCCTGATGTTTTCATTCTCATGCTTTATGCATCAGTGGGCTATTTTTAAGACATAAAACCAGTAATTTATTTCCATTCAGGAATTTGCTCCTGCTTCTTTTAAATGATGCAGTAGGGAACACCTTCATTTGTGCACTCACTGTGTTTTCTCTGCCAGTTGAAGGTGGGTTACAGATCGATTTATTCTTTTGAGTAGATTATAATTTTGACCCCGATCCTATGCCTCCAGTTGTTTTCAAATACACAGTTCAGTGGTGATACATGTTTTCTAGCTCAACTTATCTTTTCAAATAGCCACTCAAGCCAAAAGAAAATGTATACTTAATGTCATGTTCATTTCTCAGGAACACAGGTGATGTAAATTAATTTTCTAGAAGTAGTAAAGACAACCATAGTCTTGTATAAAATCTCATTGTTTTCTTTGAAACATATTCACCACAGCTGAGCTTCTTTGCAAACTCTGTAGTGTGTGTGGTACTGTATAATGAACTCTGTTGGAAAACAATACAGTATAGAGGAGGGACACAAAAGCGGATGTAGGGAAGATACAGAACTCTCATTAAAGTTTTGTATTTGCCAGAAAAAGTTATTTTTTTCCCTTTTGCAGTCTACATTCCTCAGATTAGTAGGTTGGAAGGGTTAAAAGTTAGAAATGTATACATCTCCTGTTATACTTCAGGATTCTTTATGACTAGATTAACACTGCTCTAAGATCAATATGTTGTTATCCATTCAATATTAAGCTTTGATTTTCTACAGGACAGTTATAGGAATGTGCTATAACAGACAATGAGTTAGGCGAAGGCTTGAGAGCAAGGTGCTAACTGATTTCATTGGAGATTGTCAGATTTCTAAAACCTTGAGCAAATAGTGGCATTGATTATCACTCAATTGCCAGCAGTCACTTTTTTAAATCTTGCTTTGTTTATTGTTGTTATGAATGCCATTTAGTAAAACTATTTCCATTTTTTTTCAGATCTACCATATATATTGTATATAAAAAGCTCTAATCCTTTGCTACCATTCTGATTTTTATCCTTTTATGATTTTTGCCAGACATCCATACATTCACATTGTTCATAATCAGCCTTCATAAGCTTGTTGCTAAAAGAGGAATTTTATCAGGGCATCAGGATGTATCCATAATCATCCTGCTGTTACCCATCCAGAACAAAAACAAGCATCACTGCTGGGTGTATGTTACGAGCTGCATATAATCATCTCCTATTTAATGAGGTACATTAAATTTCTGCTTTTTAAACATGTATTGATATAGACTAAAGTGTCTAAATTGTTTCTTTTCACCACTTCTGACTGGTTAACAGCGTGATGCCATTCCAAAAATACCTTTTAGTGGCTGACATTTTGTTTCCCATTAACTGTTAAGTTAAAACAGGAGATAGAATGGATTTTATTTTGTCTTTGGTATTGATTCACTGTGCAGCTTTTGAATGTTTGTCTCTGAATCTCTGCACTTTAATGTTCTTCTAAAAATGGATACTTGAAATAACAACTATGTAGATGCTGTGAAAATTAAATAAGAACAGGAAAATATTTTTTAGATCTCTAAATGAAGTAGATTAAATTAAAACAGATATTTTATCTATTAGTGAAAATGCATGAGATACACACATATATATTTTCTGTAGTTTGGTTGCAAAATATTAGCAAGAAAAATAGGACTTTTTTGTTTGCATTCATTTGTGGGATAGTTAAAGGATAGACAACTTCACTCCTATGGTACTTTCTCTGAGCAGACACAGCTGCTGCAAAAGAAGCTGTTCTGCTGGAGTGCTCCTAAATATGCATTTAGGAGAAAAACATACATACTCTACATAACAGGAGTTAAGTAACAAACATCTGAGGAAGCTATCTCTTTGCTTCCAAGCCTTCAGTGGGCAGCTGCAACTTGTCTGAGTCATCACTCTGAATGCTTTTCTTACAGAATGGCTTTGTCTCCTCAGAGTTTTCTCTGGGCCTACCTCTCTCATTGTCCTTATGGGCACCAGCATAAAAACTGAAAGGATGACAAAGGAACATCAGCAAGAAGCTCACATGATTGACCTCAGATAATTGACTTGTATTCACTTCGGCCACTATCTTTTCAAACAGTGAATTCTTTAATCATGGAATAATTCATGCATTGAGAGGTCATAACAAGAAGACTACAAGCAGAAAAACAATTTCACAACTGTAAAGAAAAAGAAATAAAAAGAGTACACTAAAGTAGGCCACTTCATATAATTTGAGTGTTCTTGCAACTTTTCTAGCTCCTCAGCTTGTAAATTACACCCATTTAAAACTTTCATAAATTCACACATCTTTTGGAAGGAACATGTAGAACTGAAAGAGTCTAAAGTATAACTTACAAAACACCTCAGAATTTGCCCATCTATTTATGTTTACTTTTGCATTTGGAGATAGTTATGGAATCATCATACTATCACACTCAAGAAGGTGCACTACATATGTGAAAATGTACTGCCCATCTGACATTGCACAATAGTAGCTAATTAATGCTGATAACATACCGGTCATGCAATGGCAAAAACTAGAATCAGATTTCTTTATCCAGCATTACGGGATATTGCAGCAGAACAGAGATTTCATTAATGGTAACGGGAGAGAAACCAGTATCTTCCTTGGGAATTCTTTTGGTATTTGGTTCTTTTAAAATTCTGCATGTTTTCATGATGGTTTGTAGTATTTGAGGTGTTTGGGATAAGGTTTGAGGTGTCTGGATAAAATTGTTTCAAAACCTGGGGAAAGGTAGGCTGGTTTATTCATGTTCTTCTCTGAAATGTCCCATAACTGCAGCAGCAGAAAATATTCCCTACAATGCACACAATTTCTCTTAGTCATGACTTGGAGTATGTGCCTGTCTTACTGATACTGGATTTCTTTAATCACAGACGATATACAGGAGATAAAAGATGTCTTTTTGTGTTGATACAACAAGGAGTTATGGCTGATGTTAAAGCTGAAATCTTAAAGCAGATTTTTACTCCAAATTTAAATTTTAAGGGAGGGTAGGTGCTGAGGATTAGATGGGGAGGAGATTACGGTCTTGGGGAAAGAAAGACGATATCATTTCACTAGTGCAAGGATTCTGGCTGCATTTTCTTTAAAGCCAAGGTTGTACTCAACACAGAGAGTAGGCATTTCTGTGAAAGTTCAGAGCAGAAATGAAGCAGAAAAATAATGTCACCTCACTCTTTATATGTCTGTGGGGATGAAGAAGGATGTTATGCTTGACCACATGCTACAGTGTGTGATGGCTGTGGGTGGGCTGCAGTCTATTCTAAACAAGTACTTACTAATTTTGTTTATCATTAGTTTCCATTTTTCTTCACTTATTCAAGTGAGGCAACAGTTTTTTATCAGTTCTCTTGAAGTATTCAAGTTTTGGCATGAAGACACCACAAACATAGTTTTAAACATTAATTTTCCAGTCTGCTCCCCTAAATGTCCTTTCAGATATCTTTGAATTTAAACAGCCTTCACTCGCTTACTTTTAATGTGAGATTCATGATTCAGATCTGCATTATGGGCTTCATTTCAAAAACATTAGTTCACTTTTGAAGTCAAACTGCACAACTTTAAGTAACATGTAACAGAAAGACTTGCATCAAGAAAACTTTGTTCTATTTCATCCATATCCCACTGAGTTGATGACACTGAAATACAGGTATCAATCAAAAGAATGTAAACATCTTAACACTGCTTGTGATACAATATTAATTCTATGTGGATGGGGAGAGAGAGAGAGAGAGAGAGGTAGGAACTGGAGATCATTCTTGAAGTTATTATTTAAAATACATTTTTATCTGACTTGATTGTTTAGTCTTGCAAGTAGTAAGTTTATGAAATTGATGGCCATGTGCAATGCCTTACATACAAGACATTATTGCCTGTAATCAGTGATATTTTAATACAATCATCACTAGTGGTCATAAACAAAACAATTTCTTTGTTATGAAACAAGGAAGTTTTTGTAATCCTAACTTTGTGTTCTGTTCCAATCTGGACAGAAGGTGAAGCCAAATTCAGGCTGCTATCAATACCATGTTTAACACACAGAAATCTGTCCAAGATATTTTTTGCAAATCTGTGCATGCTATGGGCCAGCTACTCATGGTCTTATTGTAGAAGCTCATGAATGTACACGAATAATAGAACTGTTATATTATTCATATTACAAGTCATATCGCTGCTTAATTAGAATGCCAGTTCATAGAGTCATAGAATCACAGAATGGCTTAGGTTGAAGCGGAAGTTAAAGATCATCTAGTTCCAGTGCCCCTCCTATGGGCCAAGTTGCCAACCATTATATCAGGCTGCCCAGGATCCCATCCAACCTGGCCTTGAATGCTTCCAGAGATGGAGCCTCCACAACTTCTCTGGGCAACCTGTTCCAATGCCTCATTACCCTCTGACTAAAAAATTTCTTCCTAATATCTCACCTAAATCTCTCCTCTTTTAGTTTAAAGCCATTCCCCCTTGTCCTATGACTATCAGACGGGGCAAAAAGTCAGTCTCCCTCCTGTTTGTAAGCTCCCTTCAAGTACTGGAAGACTGCAGTGAAGTCTACCCAGTGCTTCTCTTCTCCAAGCTAAACAAGCACAACTCCCTCAACCTTTCTTCATAGGAGAGGTGCTCCAGCCCTCTGATCATCACTGTGGCCTCTTCTGGACCCGCTCCAACAGCTCCACATCCTTGTTGTACTGGGGGCCCCAGGCCTGGACACAGTACTCCAGATGGAGCCTCACAAGGGCAGAGCAGGGTGGGACAATCACCACCCTTGCCATGCTGGTCACCCCTCTTTTGATGCAACCAAGGATACTGTTGGTTTTCTTGGCTGCAGGTGCACATTGCTGGCTCATGTCCAGCTTTTCATTTATCAGGACCCCCAAATCCTTCTCCACAGAGCTGCTATCAATGAGTTCTTCTCCCAGCCTGTACTCGTATCTGGGATTGCTTCAATGCAAGTGCAACACGTTGCACTTGGCCTAGTTAAACCTCATTAAATTCTCATGTGCCCACTTCTTGAACATGGCCAGGTCCCTCTGGATGGTGTCCTTACCTTCTTTTGCCTCAACTGCACCACTCTGCTTGGTGTCATCTGTAAATTTGCTGAGAGTATACTCAGTCTCACTGTCTAGGTCATTGATAAAGATGTTGAAGAGCACTGGTCCCAAGACGGACCCTTCAGGGACACCACTACTGACCGGCCACCACCTGGAGATAGAACCATTGACAACCCCCTGTCTATGATTGTCCAGCCAATTCTTTATCCATCAAATAGTCCAACCTTCAAATCCATATCTCTCCAGTGGAGAGGTAAGAATGTGTTGGGGGACCATACCAAAGGCTTTGCACAAGTTCAGGTAGATGACATCAGTTGCCCTTCCTTGGTCCACCAGTGCTGTCATTCCTTCATAGAAAGCCACCAGATTGCTCAGGGGCTATCTGCCCTTTGTGGAGCTGGGCTGGCTGTCTCAGATCATCTCCATATCTCGCATGTGCCTTCACATCTTTTCCAGAAGGATCCGCTACATGATCTTCCGAGGCACAGACATGAGGCTCACTATCCTGTAGTTTCTCAGGTCTTCCTTTCTCCCTCTCTTGAATATGGGAATTATATTTCCCTTTTTCCAGTCACCAGGGATTTTGCCTGACAGCCAGTTTTTCAAATATGATGGAGAGCAGCTTGGCAACCACATCAGCTAGTTCCTTCAGAATCCTGGGACGCATGTTGTCTGGCTCCATAGTCTTGAACACATTCAGCAGCATCACAGAGTGGACTCAGACTTGCTCTGCTCTTACACTGGGAGGAATTTTGCTCCACCAAGACCCACTTAGAAGTTCAGGGGCACGAGAAGCATGACTGGCCTTGAAAACTGAGGCAGAGAACTTGTTAAGTACTTCAGCCTTCTCCATGTCTGGGGAGGCCAGCTCTCCCTTTTCATTTATTAGAGGGAGTACACTCTCCTTTGCCTGTCTCTTCTGTCCAGTGAATCTAAAGAATCTCTTCTTATTGTTTTTCACATCTCTCACTGAGTTCAATTCCATCTTCACCTTGGTTTTCCTGACTCCATCGCTGCACATCCAGACAGCATCAGTATATTCTTCCCAGGCCACCCATCCCTGCTTCCACTGCTTATACTTACTCTTTTTTTCCCCTCAGCCTGACCATCAAGCCCTTGCTCAGCCATGGTGATTTCCTGCCTTGTCTGCCTGATTTTTTACACTGGGGAATGAAGAGCTCTTGTGCTCTCAGAAAGGCATCCTTAAAGTGCTGCCAGCCCCGTTCTGTTCCTTTGTCCATAAGAAGTTTCCCAGGGGATCTCATCCAACAATTCCTTAAGCAGCCTAAAGTTCACTCTCCTGAAGTTCAAGGTTCTGACTCCACTCTTTGCCAGTACTACATTCCTTGAGATCACCAACTTGACCAGGGCATAGTCGCTGTGGCCCATGATGCCTCCAACCTCAACCTTTTTTACAATCTCTTCCACATTGGTGAGCACTAGGTCCAGCAACACTTCACCTCTGGTGGATCTGTCCAATACCTGAACCAGAATGTTGTTGTCAGTGGACTTCAGAAGTCTCCTGGACTGCTTGCAGCTCACTGTGTCATTTTCCCAGCAGATATATGGGTGATTGAAATCCCCCACCAAGATGAGAGCCTGTGAGCGTGGCGCCACTTGGAGCAGAAGCAAGAGCGCCTCATCAACAGGCTCTCCTTGATCAGATGACCTGTACTAGGCCCCGACCACCAGATGCCCTTTTTTGGTCTGGTTCCTAATTAACCCACAAACTCTCATGACTGTTTCTCAGGGGCAGCTCTTCACAGTCCATCCGCTTCTTAACACAGAGGCCAATTCCCCCACCTTTCTACCTTGCCTGTCCCTTCTAAAAAGCTCATAGCCCTCAATCATGATATTTCAGTTATGTGAGTCATCCCACCATGTTTCCATGATAGTAACAAGATCGTAGTTTTCAAACTGCACCACGGTTTCCAATTCCATCTGCTTGTCTCCAGTGCTCTGTGTGTTGGTATAGAGGCACTTCATCTGGGCTTTTGGACACCTTACCTTCTTGGAGGAGCCTTCCCAAAAACCTCCAGGAAAAATCTGAGGTTTCCCTCTGCTGCTTCCTAAGTGCTAATATTTGCAAGAACATCAATTTACATTTCTTTTCATCTAAATTTAGTCAGAAATTGTGGGTGGTTTTTTGTTTGTTTGTTTTAAAGAAAGGAGTGCTAGTCACATCACCGGGTCTTTTAGAAGTCCAAGATGGGAGACAGGAATTATAGCTAATGTAAAGACTTACGTCTTTACTGCACTGTCAACGATTCTTTAGCCAGCAGGATCATCTTTGTTTCTTTTCTGCATGATATCAAGTCCTGTGCTGCTTTACTTAAATAGATAAGTCCATGTATTAGGAATCTTACAGAGAACAGAAGCCACACTAGCTTTGAAAAGCCAATATTGGTGTTCTCTGACTGTTAGAATATATTAAGGAAATTTTCTGTCTAAAGACTGAAATGTGTGTGCACAGACTTCTGAGCATTTGCTGCTTTCATGGTGTGCTTGTAGGATTAGCAGGTTCAGCTATCACTGCTTTTTATTTTGAAGCTTTGTTAGTAAGGTTGCTGCAAAGTTCACAGTATGGCATCTAAAGTCTCCTGGAGTCTTCCTGCTCCTCAGTATCTTACTCTGTTAGTTTGCACTTAGAAAATTCAGCCAACTTTGCTCATTGTTGTTGCTATGTTTAAAATTGAAGTCTATCTTAGGGAACTTTTAGGCCCAGATCAGCAGCATCTTCTAAAATACAGGAAATGTTTTATCTTTATCTTTTATCAAGAAAGTATCTAACCATACATTGCTGGAGTTTTGACCATTTAAAAAGGAGTTCTTGAACAAGATGATTTTGAACTGTACATTTTGGCCAGCTTAAGAGCTGGAAAAGTTTGGTGGTATTGACGGGGATTCCTGAGGAGCTCTTTTATTCTCTTTAACAAACATTTGTCAAATAGGCATCTTGCAAGACACCAGCCTAACTCATCTAATTCAGTGTTCAGAAAGTTGGAGACATACCAGTGCAGGTATTTTCCAGTTCTCATAAGCAGCTGAAGCCTCCAGATCTCACAATTCTTTTTGTATGAATGTGTCCATGGCTTGGCTTTTTACCCTTCTACAATACTGCAACTGTTGTCTGGGATATCATCATTTCACACCTTGGTTAATCCAGCGTCTTCCCCTCTGTCACTGATAAATTCAGCACCACCCCCACTGTTTCACTTCAGAACACTGCCACAAAGTGCAGTTCCCAGCTTCAATATTTTAACTGTTTCTCTTTTCTGTTGAGTGCCTTCTCCTCATTAAACACAGACTGATTCTCTTTAATTTTAAGGTCCTTCTTCATGAGTCATTTCCAACCTTATTATCTGCTATCAAAATGTCACTTCCTCCTCTAACACCACCCAAAATACCTCTGTGCATACTCTGTGCTGCTTTTCTCATTTTGCAGAAGTTTGTCATAAGCATCTGCAAAGCTAGTGTTGTCCTTTCTCCAGTCTCTCATCTGTCATCCTTCCTACCAAAAATGTCTGGTAACCCACTAATTGTATGCTGAGGTCATTTCTGGGATGTTTTGTTTCCTTATACCCTGTATTTGTCTGTATTTGAATGGTAAGCTGGTCCCATCAGGCAGATAGATGTGTACTTTCAAAGTACTGATGTCTTGTTTCAACTGAACTTCTAAGTGCAAATAATAAGTAGGATTAAAACAGGATTAAAACTGGTATTGAATTCTGAAAAATATCAGTAATCAGGATTTTTTACTGTGCTTGATTAGACTGGCTGTTTCTCTCCTGGCAACCTCTTTGAGTTTGTCTTACTGTTGTGTTTTCTGCTTAGCACCATGGAGCAGCTTATTCCACCTGCAGCTGTCCTTTTGCTGTTGTCCGAGTCCAATTGTGCCCACCTCCAGGAGAATCCAATACCTCCCAGTCTGCTGCTGGCTACAATTCAGGAAGTGGACTGCTGGGTATATAGCTCATATGAGCTGCAACTAGAATGATGCCCTCATTTCCTATATTTCAGTATAAAAAGCTAATCTAAAAATGGTTGAAGGTTCAGGAGTAAAAGAGAGACAACTTTCATAGGAGCCACTTTCCTCCCTTTCCTTGTGGCTTCTTTGATGGCTTTTGACAGCTATAATAGAGCCATAGACTGATGTTGTCCCTCATGGTATGCACTGGAAGGTTACCTTTTGATCGGGCCTGTCAGTTTGTTACTGATTTACTTATTCAACATAGATATGGCTCAAAATTGCAGAAGCTGTTCATATAATTGTTAAGTAACATCCAGAAGCTGTATGGCTAGCTCTGTTGTCATGTTACGTTTTAATTCTTAACTCTGTGGTTCATAGCATTGGTGTCTTGTCCATAGCTGTATAATTATTTCTTCTTTCTGACTGCTGTAATGGAAAATGCTATGCTTTGTGGGAATTGTTTTTTTTATGAGTGGCTTTATATATATATATATTTTTTTTTTTAAGAGAAAGAAAATTGCTACAAACATGTATGTCCAGTATTCATAGAATCGTAGAATCATTATGGTTGGAAAATAGCTCTAAGATCATTTAGTTCAACTATCCACCTAACACCAATATTGCTCACTAAATCATATTCCTTTGCACCACATCTGCACATTTCTTGAACACCTCCAGGGATGGTGACTCAACCACCTTCCTGGGCAGCCTGTTCCAGTGCCTGATCACTGTTTTGGAGAAGAAGTTTTTCCTAATGTCCAACCTGAGCCAACCCTCACCTCAGCACAACCTCCTTTCAGATAGCTGTAGACGACAAGGAGATCACCCATGAAACTCCTCCAGACTAAACAATCCCAGTTCCCTCATCTGTTCCTCATAAGACTTGTGCTCCAGTCCCCTCACCAGCTTCACTGCCCTCCAGGGCAACATACACACTCTAGGGCCTCAATGTCTTTCTTGTAGTGAGGGGCCCAAAACTGAACACAGTACTCAAGATGTGGCCTCAACAGAGCTGAGTATACGGGGATGATCACCTCCCTGCTCCTGCAGCCTATACTGTTTCTGAAAGATGCTAGGATGCTTTTGGCCTTGTTGGGCACCTGGGCACACTGCTGGCTCATGTTCAGCCAAGCATCGACCAACACCCCCAGGACTTTTTCCTCTTCACAGTCTTCCAGTCACTCTGCCCCAAGCCTGTAGCATTGCATGTGGTTGTGACCAAAGTGCAGGACCTGGTACTTGGTCTTGTTGAACTTCATTCCACTGGCCTCAGCCCAGCGGTCCAGCCTGTCTAGATCTCTCTGTAGGGCCTTCCTCCCATCAGGCTGATTGACACTTCCTCCCAACTTGGTGTTGTCTGCAAACTTACTGAGGGAGCTCTCAATCTCCTCCTCCAGATCATCAATAAGGATATTAAACAGGAAGGGTTCTCAGTACTGACCCCTGAGGAACCTCACTCCTGACTGGTCGCCAGCTGGATTTAAATCTATTCACCACCACTCCCTGGGCCCAGTCCTCCAGCCTGTTCTTTACCCAGCAGAGTGTACCTGTCCAAGCCATGGAGTGCCAGCTTCTCCAGGAGAATATTGTGGGAGATAGTGTCAAAGGCTTTGCTGAAGCCTAGGTAGACTACATCAACAGCTTTTCCCTCCTCCACCCAGGCACGTTACCCATTCATAGAAGGAGATCAGGTTGGTCAGGCAGGACCTACCCTTCGGGAACCCATGCTGACTTGGCCTGGTCCCCCACTTGTCCTGCCTATGCCCTGTGATCTCACTCAAGATGATCAGGTCCATAAACTTCCCTGGCATCAAGGTCAGGCTGACAGGCCTGTAGTTCCCTGGATCCTCCTTATGACCCTTCTTGTAGATGGGAGTCTCTGGGGGACCTTATAGGGGCCTACAGGAAAGCTGAGGAGGGACTTTTTATAAGGGCAAGCAGTGACAGGATGAGAGGAAATGGCTTCAAACTGGAGGAGGGTAGATTTAGACTAGATGTTAGGAAGGAATTCTTTACTGTGAGGATGGTGAGACACTGGAACAGGGTGCCCAGTGAGGTTGTGGATGCCCCCTCCCTGGAAGCATTCAAGGCCAGGCTGGATGGGGCTTTGAGCAACCTCGTCTAGAAGGAGGTGTCCCTGCCTATAGCAGGACATTGGAACTAGATGATCTTAAAGGTCTCTTCCAACCCAAACTATACTATGATTCTATGATTCTAAGATGGGAGTCACAATGGCAAGCTTCCAGTCCTCCAGACATACCTGGTGCTGAATAATACTCTCTGTGGTTGGAAAAGCCAAAATTCCTGTGGTGTCACCAGCCTCTTAGCCACATATTTATGAAATGGGTTTTCCTGGTCCTCTCGGTATACCTCACTGCCACTGAAAGGATAGAGGAAAACACCACCTGTATTCCTGCTCCATCAGCTAACTGTCCCAGTGCCCAGAAGTCATTTTTGATAGCCCTCAGGCTTCTCTCAGCAGCTTCATTGCTGCCAGCTTGAACTATTAGTAAAGGGTAATAATCAGAGGAGCAAACCAGACCAGGAAGTTTTTTGGTAATGTCCCCCACCTGGACCCCAGGGAGGCAGCACACTCACCTATGGGAAGGGTCTGGCTGACATATGGGGCTCCCTGTTCCCCTCAGAACTGAGTCATCTATGACAATTACCATTCTTTCCTTCTTGGTGGAGTCTGTCTTGAGGCATGGAGCTGACCACCTCATCCTAGGCAATCTCCTGGGTGGACCTTCCAGTGCATCCTCACTTACCTCTCCCTTGAGATCCAGAGCCTCAATCCTATTACGTAGGGGCACATGGAGAATCGAGATAGGTAGTGAGGGGGATTTCTTGCAACGTTGAGCTGAGACCTGTTTCCATTCTTCCCCATCTCTTAGGTCCCCTCTCTCTGCCTGACAGCAACAGAGCAGGGGAGTCCACCATTGTTTGGGATGTATCACCCCAGTGCATTTCTCGTAGGTATGGCAGGAAGTTACTCCACCAGCCCATCTCCTGCTCACACTCCCCGATGCTCCTAAACCTCTCCACCTCCTCTTTGAATTCTTCCACCATGCTGAGTATATCTCCCACCTGCTCACATTGCATGCAGGTGGTATCCCTGCTGCCCTCCGAAGACAGCAACAGGCTCAGGCACTCCCTGCAGCCAAAGACCTGAACAGCCACATTCAAGTTTGCCAGTATCTACTGAACCAATACAGAGCTGAAAGTGACAATTTCCTGTATCGCATCATTACCAGTGGCGACCTGTGGTGTCACCACTATGAGCAGGAGTCAAAACAGCAGTTCATGGAGTGGCGACATGTGAGTTTCCCATTAAATAAAAAGTTCAAGATGCAGCCCTCAGCAGATGAAGTAATGTGCACTATCATTTGGGATAGGAAAGGGGTGATCCTTCTGGATTTCCTGGAACACAGAAAAAACATCAATTCTAACAGCTACATCATGATGCTAAGCAGAAGGCTCAAACTTCTAGATTCACATTACCAAGAAAGCAACCTTTCTCTTGCAACATGATAAGACCAGACCCCATACCAGCTTGAAGATTGTGGAGCACATTGCCAGTCTTGGCTGGACTGTCCTGCTACACACACCATATAGTCCAGATTTTGTGCCTTCTAACTTCCATCTGTTTGGGCCAGTGAAAGATGGACTGTATGGGCAACATTTTCCTATCAGTGAAGCTGTTATAGCAGCAGTGAAACAGTGGGTTACCTCCATTGGTTCACGTTTTTATAAGCGTGGCATGCAGAGTCTTGTTCATCACTGATGAAAATGCATAGCTAATGGTGGTGATGATGTTGAAAAATAGTGTTTTGTAGCTGAGAATGTGTTGTATCAAATAATGTTTTTGTGTTCTTTGTGTCTGTTATAGTTTCCATGGAAATAAATAGGAGGCATTACTTTTGGAGTGACCTACATATTATGTCATAATACTACAATGATAAGTTTTGGCAACATTTGTTGGAGCCCCAAAACTAAGTACTCCCCAATTGTAAAAATTTTGATCCCAAGAGGGGAACCCACAACCTGTGAATTATGATGCTTATTAACTGTACAGCTACCAGTAGAATTATAACATCTCCAAATAGGACTCACATCAAGCAATATCTTGGTAGGAAGCTAGCACAAATATCCAAGTGACAACTCTTCCCAGCAAGGTACAATTTAATACACCCTTCTCTTCCCTAGGACCCAGGAAGCCGTATATGATTGAAGTTTCCAGCCAGAGCCCTATCCTGGGGTTTTGGAAATTGGCATCTGGAATGTACTTTATTTTTCAAATGTTGCTTTGACCGAAGTAAACCACCTTTTGTGTAAGATTACATGTTAAATCTGGGCACTGATCTTGGAAGAAAAATCCTGAGCACGAGTTCTTGTTTGCAAGTCATGTCTGGTTTTGCAATACTTTGACCTCCTAGTACAAAATGGAACGATTGTCCTGCGATTAGAACTGAAAATGTCATTCTTGAAGAGAAGACCTAAATGATTCAAGTCAGCCACATGAAGATTTGTATTCCTTCTGTCTCGATACAAACAGGCAGGTAGCCTAGGAGAATGCTCTCACCACTGGTAAAATATTATTAAATGCTAATTTACTGTCTTTAACAATGACTTCAAATAAAACGGAATGTAGATGATTTTTTAAAGGCAGTACAGTTAGCCTATGATGCTCATTTTCTGAGTTCTTACTAGATTGAGATTTAGCTATACAGAGCTAGATCTGGCCGAGGTACACACAGAAGCAGTGCTTTAGGTGCCATGGCTGCTTTACTGGAGAAAATATGGGTGCTAACAGCTTTTTCAGCCATATAAGACATTGTCTGCAGCAAAGCAGAAATCATTGTTAGAAATATTTCACTCATGGAAGGTGCTTATTTCAGAAGCCCCTTCCAGAGTAATTCTCAGAGGAATCAGTGGCTATATTTCAGCACTGTCACCAACAGGTGCTTAGTTTTAATTCATGAATACTCTCTTTCCACAACACTGGAACTATTAGCACGCTTTAATGTAGCATATATTTAAGTGACTTTTTGACTGAGAGTTTATCCTGGGCAGAATTGCGTTCTAATATTGGATTAATGCAAACCCTGTCCAAAGTTGCTGTACTACCAGGCCATCTGGAACAGGATAGCTGCAATAATCTGGGGCAGGATTCTATCATGTGAGTTTAATTCTTCCTTCAAAGCAAAAACAAACCAACCAATAACCACCACCACCACCAACAACAACAACAACAAAAGCAGACTATTACTCTGCCTTTTATAACTATGGAATAGTAGTGATACCAGTTTGTCCTGTCTATCCATCTACATCCAGGAGTAGACAAGTAATTGTAATGAAATACACTGCAGTTTTGGGTTTGTTTTTATTTTTTTGAGTTGGTAAAGCAAAATAACTGAAGTTTTGTCCACTGTGCACTGTCAGAGAAACTATTGTATGTGCCAAAAAAAGAAAAAGGGAAGAACTGAGTTTGATTTACAGGTGAGATACAGTTTTAAGGAATGTTGTTAAAGTATTCTAATGGATATTGTTTGGAAAAACACAGAAATAACACTCACAGGCAACCAAGCATCTCTAGTATAGAGGAACTGAGAATGACAAATAGCTTTTGTTTATAGCAAAAAGTGACTATTGGCTAAGTAGTGTTTATGGTAATTGAGCTTTACAAGGAAGTAAAACGTAGTGCGGAGCACAGGGGGTAGCTTTTGCAGTGAAGCAGGTAATGAGGAGATCTGTGTAGGCAATGTAGGCAATTCCTGATTAGCATCTGCTGTTTCAACAGCTGAGGAACATGACTTGCATGTAAATGCTTATGCAAGAGTTTAGCAGGCATTCCCTCTAGCGTGCTGCCCTGCGTTGTGGCTTTGAGTCTCCTTGAGCCCTGCTGTGGTTTGAAATCACAAGAGGAAGGAGAGCAAAACAAACAGCAGACGTCTTGGAACAGAGGGAGAAAAAAACATGTGGCAAAGGAGAAGTTGCTGTTAAGAAATTCGTCTCATTAGTTTTCAGCACCTCTCATTCAGACTGTATTTGCATTTCTGTATGTGTATAAAAATATAGCTGCACCCGTAAGTGGTAAAGTAGTGGTGGTCAAAAAAAAAATGGCCGTTGCACTCATCAGAGAATTTCTTTTGCATCTGTAAATGAGTGTGACCTGCAGACACTAAGCATACTTGCTCACACAGAGAAAGCCACCTGATTTAAGGCAGGTTTCCAGGTTGTTTCCCAGCTGCTGCAGTAGCTGCTGTTAGTGTGTTGTTGGAGAAGATACTCCAATTCTTTTTATTCGAGGTTGAAAAATACTCCATAATTGAGAAAGCTGATCGTATACCCAGCATAAAGTAAGACAGCTTTGTTTACAAGTGGTAATGTAAGCCATAGCAATATGAATACTGTATGCCCCTTAACATAAGAACAGAACTTGATGGTGCATGGAGTGATGTGTAATACAGATACAGAAAAGTATTTCCATCTTTGTTTTCTCATATGGGGATCTGTGTCTTTACTGACTTTGATTTCCAGAAAAGAAATACATTGAGACAAAAACAGCTGAGAAATCCTTACAGTATGGAGACAGCTGGGTCTGGGATAGAGACCCTGAAAACACCTACTGACTGTTAACTCAGTATTGCACAGGGCCAGTTGTAAAAAGAATGAAAAAAAGAAACAAACGAACCAAATTAATTAGAATGGAAAAGTGCAAATAGATGATATTTCCAGAATTTTAATTCTTGCGAAAGGTAATTGAAAGAAATGTAAATACAAAAAGAAAAAGCAGATTCAGGGCTAAGAGACTTGTGAAGGCTTAGCAAGTCGCCTTCCACTTTCCCACTTCCACCTCCTCCTTTTATGATGGGATTATCGTTCACAGGTTTCAAGGGACATGTCCAAAGACTGAAAATCATTCTACATTCACACATAATCTTATTTTATCATGATAAAAAAGTGCAATTTTTTTCACCTTTGAAAAGAAAAGGTAATTTTATTTGCTTATTGCTGTTTTTTTTTTTTTTTTCTGAAGGATTTTTGGTAAAGTGTCTCAATATACGTTCACACTTTCTATTTTATAACTGTTCACTTGTGTTATTTAAAATCAAATGAATTTGGCTGCTGGGTTCTAGAAGTTTGTGCTCAAGTTAACCTTAATAAAGACTTCAGTACAGCAGCTCTGTTAGTGAATGTGACTTCGGGAAACATAAGCAATAATGGAACAAATGCTGAGAAAGTCAATAGGAATAACATTCTTTGTACAGAAATTTGTACATCAAAACAGCACTTTGCCTTGGTGTTTCAAACCATGCCTACTCTAGGGAATAATATATTTTTTAATACGTTATTAACAGCTATTTTTAAGCATTATGTAGTAGTTATTGTAAAACACAGAGGGAGTTTATTGCTTTTATTACACCTGCCAAGTATGTTAAAACTGAAAAATAGTTTTTCATCAATGTTTTTTTAGCACAGACATTCTAAATCAAGAAAAACAAGGATAATCTTTCAGGAAAAACAGGAGAATAATTATGCCTGTATTTTAAGTAGTGTTTTTATGGTTGTGTCGTTTCTTCTGTACTTTCAAAATATACTGTCCTTGTTGCACAGATGGGAAAAAAGAAGCATCCATGAGAGGTGAAATAACTTCACCTGGAGGTCAGTTATAGGAAGATAGAGCTTCTGGTCTCAAAACAGAACCTTATTATAAGTCATACATTAAACTAATCAAGAGGTGTTCATGAGTTGTCAAAACAGAAGCACCACTTCAGAGATACCATTTAACATTTACTTTTCCTCCCACAGGAACTTTTTACACCGGAATGCAAATTCAAGGAGTCTGTTTTTGAAAATTATTACGTAATTTACTCATCCATGCTCTACAGACAACAGGAGTCCGGAAGGGCCTGGTTCTTGGGTCTGAACAAGGAAGGGCAGGTCATGAAAGGAAACAGAGTCAAGAAAACAAAACCAGCAGCTCATTTTCTACCCAAGCCATTGGAAGGTGAGATGCAGTCCATCATTGGCAGATCGTCCTATAAATCTCAGGAAAAGGGAATGGTTTCTAAAATAACCTTTGTGAATGTGCGTGCCGTGCACAGGAGCTGCTCCAAATGACAGTCCCCAGGATTCATGGAGCAGTTTTGTGCTTTGGCATAGTGATGCTAGAAAGGGCATATCTAAAAACATCCTTTCAAGGGATAAGGAGGTCATTTTACAAGAAAAGTAATCTTTTGTGGATGTGTATTTTGTCATCTTTAAGATATTCTCTTGCTAGCGGCAAAAAGTGTTGTGAGTCTTGCAATCAGAATGAAATAATGGACGTTGTGGGATAATTCGGAGTTACAAATGGAATGGATGAAATGTATTTCAAGATAAAAGCTTTCTAATGCAAAACACAAAGGTCTGTTTATAAAATAGATTGTACTTTATTACTTAGCCAGTTGATGTAATGCACATAACTTGTGTAAGTTGACAATTAAAGTAAGGTAGAAGCAAATAAAAGACGTACTAACCTTACACATTAAAATGATGTCACGCATTCCTTGTAAAACACATTCACTTTTATCTTGGATTGTGATTGATCTATTTATGATTTATCTATTTATTCTGCAGGCCATCTCTAACCTGCATCACTTTTTGTGTCCTGTCCTGTCAGCACTTCAAATTTAACTGAGAAATTGATTGAGGCCTCAGTCATTCTAAAAATTACCTCCTTACTTGACATCTAAAATCACACACTAATAATTCTTTAGTTAACAGTCCAGTTTTTTTTTTTTTTAACATTTTAACTTTGGAGGTTTTGATTAAAGGATGAGTTTGTTAAATGTTAGATTCTCCTTTATTATGTAACTCTGAACAACAGTATTTTTAACTTTAAATTTGAACTCAGGCTGATGCCTTTGTGCTTCCCTTGTTTCACAATGTTTTTGTATTTTCACAAGCTTTCAACACTACTGATATTTTATAAGTCAGTCTCTTTTTATTAAATTGTAGAGACGGAATCCAGTGCATTTTTAAAGGAAGCATCCATTCATTAGAAAGGAAACAAACATTTTCATTAATGTTTGGAGTCACATGCTTTCAAAATAGTTCAGGCCAGGCACAGAAATAAGTTTTTTACATTGCCTATGAGAATCTTAAAATATTACAGCTCTGATATATAATTCCTTATAGTTTCATCTCATACTATTTAACTTAATATTTTTGTTGGTCATGGTGTTACTTCATCAAGCTCTTAATTAATCAGCAAAGTGTTCCTAACACATTTCTGGGGTCTCACCCTGAAGACAAAACCATAACCAGCCCTAGGTTCTCTAGAGAAGATCTTTAATTTCAGACTTTCAGAGGCCATAAAAGGATTGAGATTATGTTACTGGAAATGTTAGAACAAGTATTTGATTAGTTATCAAATTCTATAATTCTTATGAAACCCCACACTCTTGAAGATCAATGCCAGTACTTTGATGCTCCTGCCTCCTACTTTAACAAGCCAAGTGATTAAGGATTTGCGCTCTCTATGGCAGCACAGAGCCAACGCCAAAGTCAGTGTGATGATTAATTCCTTTGACTGCTTTGATATCTCTTTTAACACTGCTGTGATATAAATAAAGGCTACTGAAGTTAGGTGTAAGTGGAAATATTACCTGACTCACTGACATGGAAAATGGAATTGAATTATCCAAGAGCATTAATCATTAAGGAAGCTAGAACTGTGTAATTGAACACATATATTTTCCTCTAAGGATTTAAACTGGTTACATAGGGACTGAAACCCAGGGGCAAACTTGTAATTCATCTAAAAATTCAGCTAGTAGTTTAGTCTGGAGCTTTCTGCATTGCATTCAGTGTAGATTAGTGGCTACTGCATACGTTTTTGAAAAGGAAGAACTAAAACTTCAAATTTCATGTGGACTCTGCATACCAGTCCCAAACGCTTCAGTGCAGACCCGAAGAGGTTATGACCATGCTCCTCGGACCTGGGAGCCAGATGTACACATAACTTTGCTTAGCTGGACTCAAGCCCAGTCTTGCAGTGTAGCGCTAAAAAAAAAGGACACTTGCATCCAGACAACTCATATTTTACTTCTAAAAAGTCATACAATACTTATCTAAAAATTATACATAAAAGTGAGTATATAAAAACATATGTATATTTTTGTACCTGTCTCATAAGGATAGAATTTTATTTTTTAACTTCTGAGACTTCTATAGTTCCTTTTACAGGTGAGCATACAGTTTCCTGCTGTTTTTAAGACAGATATGGTAGAAATGAGAAGTTTGGAGGATCAAGCAAAGACATCTGTCATGCAAAATAACTGTCAAAGTAAATAGTTTACCATCACACAAGAGAAACATGTAGTATAATAGAATATTAGTTATTGTAGATAATTATTCCTATTTCAGATATGTTCTTGAATGAGACGTTTTTAAAAATATCTTTTCTCCTTTCAGTTGCCATGTATCGAGAACCATCTTTGCATGATATTGGAGAAACAGTGCCAAAGGCTGGGGTAACTCCAAGTAAAAGCACAAGTGCGTCTGCAATAATGAATGGCGGCAAACCACCAGTTAACAAGAGTAAGACGACATAGCCAGATCCTCACAGGTGTTGTGACTTACTGAGTCCCGAGTGCAGTTGAGCAATTTATCCTTGCCAGACTTCCCCTCTGCAGTGTCTGTGGATCAGCTCACAGCAAGTGGCGTCCTGGCACGTGGCTGGTTCTGAACTGAATCATTGCAAGCGGATAAAGCTCAACATGTAGCTCCACCCACAACGAGAAGACACCTGGATGAACCAGCTAAACTCAGACCATGGAATGCCCTACCAGATATTGGAATGCCTTTTTAATATCTTTTCTGTGACTGTGACACTTCATGTGAATGACATACTTCACAAGTACACTTGATACCTTGCCTGCTGACAATTACCCATAATCCCTTTTTGAGTCCAGTTTCAGCAAAATCCATGTGTTTAAGTTCTATTTTGTAGCACACAAATAATCAAGTAATTTCTAGGTAGATGCTGTAAACCTGTGCTATTATGGATTTCTCTTCTTCCCTTTTTTATAAGGCTGCTCGCTCCACTGTCTGTGACCTTTTGCAGGGATTGTGTTTCTCTATAACTTTAAGTGTTACCGATGGCTTAGTTTTGAAAGTAATCAGGGAATCAGGAAGCCTTCAAAAATCTATTATTACAAATTATATCTATAAAGAATAGGATCGTTGTCTCTGGCTTACAATGCTGATCAATGTGAATACTCTTTAGTAACAGATACTGTGCTTCTGAGGTTGGCATTATAGTGGAGGGAAGAGTGTCAAACACAACCAACAGGAAGTTTTCTGAAACGAGTGTTTGGCATCCCCCGATAGTTTCTTTTTGTGTGTGTGTGTTTTATACATATCACAGGCTTACTGGTAATGGTAACATTTGCCTTGCCCAGCGAGCAAGACCCACTCGTTTTTGGGAAAGTGGGTCCAAAGAATTTTGTAGGCCTTGTAGGCCTGAATTAAGGCTCATTTTTTCATCTACTAAAGCGTCATTGTTTGAAAAACAACCACCACCAATAAAAAAAAAACAGTTAAGACTAACCAGAATTGCGCTACCTAAATCCATTTCAAATATAGTCTTTTTCTGTTTTTAAGGAGCTGAACTTAATGCCATTGTTATTTTTGGCTGATTTCCACAACTACTTAGCAAAGCATGGGCAAGGATGTTGTTGTGTTCTTTTTTGCAGCACCAATGCAAAGAGTAGTTAAAAATTATAGTTTTTCTGGTGTTTTAAAAAAAAAAAGTTTTACAACTGGACATATTACAAAACTTTATTTTTATTTTTAGCTAAGCATGCAAAGTCCAGTCCTATGTATCTCACTGATATTCCAGTACGTACCTCTACCCAGCTTCCTAGGATAATATCCTCACCAAATTGATAGATTGAAGGTGCCTTGCCTTGATCTCCGTATACTGTACTTTCTCCTACATGAACCTAAAAGAAATCAAAAACGTTATAAAATTGAAGCCTTGGCTCATATCATGAAAAACACCATCGACACTTTGAGTTTGTCGCATGTAAACAATAAAACCAATCTTAGGGGGAAAAAAATTTAGACAGTACCACATAAATGCCACTGACGTTACATACTTAGTCACATGCATTCAGACACTAGGACTGTGGGTGCTGTCCATGTATTTATGAAGGTATTTGTGTCTCAGAAAGGGCAACAAGGATCAAACTGTACCTCAGTCTGGAAAACTGTGTGATAGCACTCTCTTGGTCTCTATCTATTATCTCGATATTTAAAGATTGGAAAAAAGAAAAAAAAAAGAAAGGAAATCCTCCATTCCTTTTTTACTATTGTATTTCTCACGCTTTATTTTATCATGTCTTTGTTCTAAAGTGTCCCTAACAGGAAGAGACTAGTGGTTATTTCAGAATCCCTATCTGCTCAACTGAGTAACTGATTCAGTCTTAATGAACTTTACATGCTAGTTTCCAAATTTGTTTTTATAAGCGACTTTTAGAGCACTCTTCAAGGAAGCTACCATAAAGCTGTTAAGTTCTAGATAAATTGATTTACTTTTTGGTAGGCCAGGTTTCCTTGGTTATATATGTAGTATGAGAACAGCAAGCTAACTCTTGATTCTAGGGTCTTTCCAGGAAGGGAATGTAAAAAAAAAAATAATAATAATAATGCAAAACTACTTTACTACTGTGATACAAATGCAAAGAAACTTTAACTTAGACTGTGCCCTTGCCTGCTAGCACTAAATATGTGTGTGGGGGAAAAATGACTTGCAATTAAAAACCTTGGTGCACCCTTCTCATCCCACCTGGTCCAGTGGGATTTGTGCATCATCTCTGAGAAAACAAAACGGAAGCAAATCACACAATGAGATGTGGGCTTGCTCTGCATAGGGAGGGCCCATGGGAGGCAGTACTCTTAATGCTGTCCTATCTCCCGGGTCCCTGAGGAGTAGCAATTCACAATTATTTTGAATAGGGTGATACAACTGAAGGCTACATTCCCTTTCTCACTTAAAATTTTTAAGAGTTCATGAGGAGGCAATACGAGTTCATGTCCAATCCAGCCGTCCTTTTACTCTCACTGGTTTAAGAGCTAGGGAGAGACAGGACTGGAAAGCTGGCTGAGCTTTGCAAGGAGCCTCTGGTTCATGGCCTGATGCTACATGAGTACCGTTTAATGTTAAACTTTTGATGCCAGGTAATTATAATTTGCAGTTTAGGGGGCCACAATTAAGGCCAGATTTGATTTCCGTAAGCAGTTCATACATACTGAAAATGCACCATAATATTTTTAATTTGTTTTTGTTTCTGTGGTCTAAATCCATATGTGTTTTTAATACAATGAATAGCTGTCCTAAAAATTATTTCTTTTTCTACAGTCTGTTTAAACACAGAAGAGGGGTCTTTGTGCTTTGTTTCCTCCTTTTAATTTTGTCTTGTCTTGTCCGTTGCATGGGAAAGGGATGGCAAGGATGAACTGCATGTAATAGATTGAGTGTATCAAATAATTGTTCATCTGTATTACTGAATTTACATACATATATGCAAAGAGTTTGCATTGTACAGTTTGTCTTTATTATTATTTGTTGTATACACAGATTGAACATGATGAATAAAACATTTATATGAAGGCATACTGAAAAACAACAAAAAAGTTTATGTAAGAAGTAGACTGTGCAAAACATGATTGCACTGGCCACAGTATGGTGAAACTTCATGTAAATATGTTGGCAAACTCAATTCTCCCCTTCTACCATGCCAAAGAAAGTTTTAGCTCCTTAATATAATACCTCTCTTGCTGTCCTCCAGGATGAGACGTCACCATTTTGTTCCCTCCAAAATTAACTTTGCTGTTAAGTGAAAGCTGTTTTCAAGTATCTGTTACTACCAACATACTGTATAGTAAACCTGATGGAATCAATTTGTATTTACAGGCTGAGTGTTTTGTACTTACATGTCCAGATGTCTGTGAATCTGCAGCATTCCAGATCCTTTGCACGCTTGCTTTGTATTTTGTTCTTCTAGGTTGAAGCTACTCTCACAGATACTGTTTGCACTGCAGTCTAACTTCATCTTACAATTCCCTAGTGGACAGATATGTTAAAGCTGCTCATAGTCATCTCTTTATATTTTTTAATCTGTATTTCAGCTAAGGTTTTATTTGGCAAAAACAATCACACCTGTGCAGTTTTAGAAATCCAGTTCAGCATAGCAGTGTTCTGTTGTATAACAAACATTTTATAAATACACAGGCATTTGTGTATTTAAAAGATTGCCCACACTATGGAGCTTATAGAAAGGTGTCCATAACTTTAATTTTTTTTGTAGTAGTACACATACCACAGATGTTCCTTCATGTCCTGGTTGTTTTTTTTTTAGTTGCTCTCAAATCATATTTTTTAATTTTCTCTAGTTTTCATAAATTTAATGTGTGTAGAGTCAGGTTGGTCCTTAACAAACAACCCCAAATATAAATATAAAGCAATTCACTTTGACTTTGGTATATACCTGAAACAACACTAAGAACTCTGGCTTTTCATACGTACATGGGGAAACTTTCCTCTTGGTTTAAGGCCACTGTAAGTGATGAGGTGTGAATGCAGGCAGTTTGGTCCATATATTAAAAGTATGTCTTGCTGAACCATCTGTTTATTGATATAAATAAGGAATTGTTCAACTCCATTCAGATGGGAATGCAAGTGAAACTAGACGAATTAAGGAGGTTATCTTTCTTATAAATGCCCCGTTGGATAAACTCGTATTCTGTGCAATGCATTTTAAAACGCCTAATAACAGGTTTTTGTGTGTGTTGGGTTTGTTTTTGTTTTTGTGACTCATCCAAATGCTATGACTTATTTTTAAAGATGTAGTAAAATCTTCCTTATATTACCTGGCGACAAAAATTC
The DNA here is from genome assembly GCF_002078875.1 of Numida meleagris. Taxonomy (NCBI): domain Eukaryota; kingdom Metazoa; phylum Chordata; class Aves; order Galliformes; family Numididae; genus Numida; species Numida meleagris. The sequence goes on from NC_034409.1 coordinate 141,056,646, forward strand.
TCAACTCAGTTTTTCATCCCAATGTCATTTAGCTACAAAGTGAGATGTTGTTCTGTCAGCAAACAAAGGCAGCGCATCAGAAATATCAGAGGGGGTACATGATTAAATGTTCATCTGTGTGTTTCTGCAAGAGCGTATGGCCAGGGGAAAAAAAAAGGATCAAGAGGAGGTCAATAATTTACACAAGCAAATCAATCCATGGCTGTTTTATAGATGATTTTACCGATGTTATGCACAGTAGGCATACTCCTACAAGTCACTTGCAGAAGTGTTCTGCACAGTTCTGGATTTTTTTCTTTCTATCATGAGAAAGCAAGGCTGTTTTATCATTTGTTTTAAGCTTCATCAACCTAGCTGTAATGAAATCCCCATCTATCCAATTTGTTTTCACCTCTTACAAATGCCGTTTGCCACAGGCCTTGGAAGCAAGCTTTTACAGCCACATGCAAATATTCAGCCAGTATGTTTCACTCCCTTGTCCCTCTTCCTGCTTTTACTGTTTATGTATCTGGAATTCCTGTCACAGGGAATGAGGTGCAACAAAATCACGAGTTATTAATACACTATTGTTTTCACTTACACAGAGTAATAATTGCATTCCTTCCGACCTCGTTTTTCTAGGAAGGAAACAAGCCACAAAAGAGATTGGCTGAGAGCCCCATCTCCAGTTACCTCAGCATGAAGGGGACTGGGGGAGTGTTCAAGCAACAATATAAGAAACAGAATAAAAAGCGGAGAGGAAAATATGTATTCATTATATTTTTAGTAGTCTTAGAAAATAGTTTAAGGTTTATAGCGATAGCACCATTTGGTTTGATAATTTACATTTTAATTAGCCACTGATGGTAGTTGTCTTAGAACATGCTGATATTTTTCCATATGTACCTTAAAAAAATGTGGAAAACACTTTTTGAAATTCTATGGCTATGGAATCCACTTAGTAGCCAAAATGTTGAAGTTGATTTTTAAACCAAAACTAACCTAGTTAATTAAATAGTAAAAAAGATTCATCTTACACTCCCTAAGTATGTAAATTTAAAATGAAAGAAAACTACAAAGTAAAATACATCAAATAGGATGTTGTAACTCTCTAAAGAATCGTTTCTTTGTCAGGATATGAGTGCCTGAAATACCAAAGCTGATTTACAGTATGTACAAATGTGTTTGTTGTACCAGAAAACAAATCAAAAACATCTGCTGAATCTGGATAAGAGTTCTGATTATCTAATATTTCTGTTGTTACAGTACCAAATATAAATGGAAGGAAATAAGCTACAACTTTCTGTATTTTTCATTGTTTCCTCTCTGACTCAGCAGATGAATGTATACGTGGAAAAAGCACTGACTGTAAGAGCATTCAGGTGGGCAGTGTTCCTAAATACAAACAAACCCAACAATCCGTGCTATCCAGACAGCGGGGTTGACAAGATGAATATAGGTTAGAATTTAATTCTGAATATTCCTGTTCGGCTATAAACAGTTGAAGGGTTATAAGTATAAACAATTATTTCAATATGAATTTTACTTTGAAGTTTTGTAATACCGTATCAGTACACTTTAGAACTCTATCTGACATTTTGGCTATCTAAAAAGAAGGTAGTTCACTGCTTTGGGGTATGTGACTTGGTGTTTCTGTGCATAACTCCTATATAAGTTATGCATGGATGTTTGGTGATTATACTGTGCCACCCTGAGAACACAGGTTTCACAAGCTTCAGTTTTAGAAAGAAAGAAACTAGGTTAAGGAAAAAAAAAATGGGTAAGATAAAGCTACATGGGAAGGGGCAATAACGAAAGTGATTATATAAATTCATTTTTAAAAGTTGCATTCTGTTATATGTTCTGTACCATTGTATTTTCCTATTTCAAAATTGTCCTTTCTAAAAGAAAACAGATTTCTAGAATAATAATGAAAATAACTTTTCAGTTGATACGTAGTTCCCTTATTTCTGAGTCACGTACCTCTTCAAAAATCAGGACCTCAGCACCTAAGCCACAATGTTAGTTTGATATTGAAAATAAATGCTTTCCAAACTTTTAAGCAAATTCTTGCTCAATCATGATTTCACAAAATGTAAGCATTTTTGAAATTAAAATGTATGTATTTTTTTGCTCTAAAGAATTAAAGGGCTGCCAAATCTACATGTATTAAAAAAAAAAAAAAAAAAAGGAGACTCATGTAAATAAGTTAGGGAAGTCCCAGTAGCTGTGCATCTTTCATAACTCAATGTGAATTTCACACTGAGCAGCATTTCACCATTGGAAAAATAAAAATAAAATTTTGTTCATACCATTGCTTTGTTTGTATTTTCTGCATTAAAACTTTAATTACTTTGTTGTCATAGTTTGAGCTTCTTTGGCTGAGACTCGGCTACTGCCCAGCATTGCTGATTTTTCAAGGCAGTTGACCTTCAGGCCTCTGACTTTGAAAACAGTGAAATTCAATGAATACCATGTGTGACAGTGCAATCTGTTCCAAACAGTGATTTCTGATAGCATACGGAGTTGTCATCCTAAAAGTTATTAGTATAACAAATTTTCATTTGCTTTACTTTCAAGAGGACTAGGCAACTATACATATGTAAAACAGTATGAGAAAAGTACATATGAGTGGCAGGGTACATATTTGGAATAGCTAATCATACATTTATATCTTTATTAGTTTAATTCCTTATACTTCTATAGGTTATGCAATTGACAGTATTGTAGAATGTTAAAATGGATAACCAACTTGTTGACTCTTTAACCATAGAAACTAAGGAGTTATCTTGTGGATGAGGATCTCTTCAAACATTTTGAATCTTCAGCCGATGGCTGTCACATAACTGAACATCAGTTATACAGATACAATTCTCAATTCTTTGACCAAATAAAAAAAAAGTTTTGATAAATTGCTTTACTGCTTCTTCTGGAGCTGGGGCATAATCAGGATGTTCAGAAAGAAAAGAGTCAAACAATGTTTTTGACAAACACCATAAAATGAATCAAATGAAGTATTTGACAAATATTTAACTAGTGCTATTCTTCTACAGGAATACGGTTGCATACTGATATGAAAACCAAACATAAAATGTAAAAACAAATGACTTCCTTTCACTTTTGTCAAAGATTGCTTAAGAAACAGACATAATGGGTGTAATCTCAGCCTCACTGAAGTTACCCGAAAATGTGGAGGGCCATTTTTTTTTTTTATGATTTCAGTTTTTAGAGGTTGGACTGTCCTGCTCCCAAATGATTTTGTTGTTGTTTATTTTTGTTTTGTTCAGCTATCCATTTCTTGTTGGAGCAGGATTTCACATGACAGTTCTAGAGTATTTACAACCATGCACACCCACACCCACTCTCTGAGTACTTCCAAAATTAAATGTTCTAGCAGCCTAAAGAAAAATCAAACTGAAAGAACCCTCAGTCTCTGGTGTCCTTTGTTAAGGGTATTCTGTTCCCAGCCAGATTTCACAAGCGTTTCCATTCCATCCTTCCCAGCACTCGCAGTTTCCACAGTTACAAACACCATTACCTAGAACAGAATGAAGAAATGGCAATTATCATAATTGAAATGTACTACATTAAAATGTGTTTTATAGGAAGTAAAAACCATGATAAAGTAGCTGCATTGTTCCTTTATCATTCCCCTATTTTTTTTTTAATTTTTTTTTTTTTTTTTTTGCAAGGAAGCATAATTAGTGTGCCACTGCATTAAGAAGCCACCTCAGCCCTACACTTATGAAGAACAAATAGCATTCTTTCATCAGCAGAATTGCAAGTACTGTAATTATGCTACTACTACTTGCACCCAGCTGTTGAAGCTCACTGTTCACACTGTACTTTAAGGTACAAGAAAAAAAAACCAAGAATTACTTTTAACTACAATGCAGAGATAAAAAGTTACAAACAGAACAGTAATAAACATTTGAACCTGATAATCTTTAAACTTAAATTCTGAGAAGTGCTGTACAAATATCTCAAGCTCGCTATTAGATGAGAAATGCATTTATCTTGTTTTGCAGAGAGAAATATTAAGTACTGAGACTCACATTTTCAATTTATTTCAATATTTTTCATGACTCCAGGATGCTCAGCTGAAGACTGCCACATCCTGGGTTTCCAACGTGTGCTGCTTTTGCTATCAACTTTATGAAGGTCTGTGAGTGACCACTACAGCTGCAGCTCAGGCTCCTGTTGCCTCTGTACTGGCTATTTGCCCCAGAAAATTTTTGCCACTTGCTAATTGAGCGAGCTGGGAGACCACATTTACAAGCAGCATTACCAGCGTCAGCCTGCTTGCTCTGACTCTAATCATCTCACAGATTCCTTCCACATCTAATAATTGCTCAGCAAAGATTTTCTAAAATTAAGATCTGTAACAGGTAGTAGCCAGCGAGGTAATTTAACGATTCCCATGTTGCTACTTGTCACTAAAACTGTCATGAGAGTTTGCTGGCAGCCTGCCCGTGTCTATTTGCATCTGCCACCCGAGCGCTTGGACAATGTTAGGGTGACGCCGCTTTAATCAGTGGCCATCACGTCATAAGAAAAACTGTCAGGTATTTCAGCCTCCCACTCAGAGCTGATTGCCAGAAGATCCCTTGCACAGCGTAGCTATGTCTCTCACCTAACAAAGATCATCAAGCAAGCGAATGTTTTCTATTACTTAAATATATTATACACATAGAAAATCTAAAACTTGAAGAAATCTCATGATGACAGTGCTTCCACTGTACGTTTTTTGCCAAAGAGGAGTAAACTGTGATCTACAATGAAAACAGCTGATGGATATCATATCTCATTTACTTACTTAAATTCATACTCAGACTTTCTACTGTTGATTTGAAACCTTAAGTTGATTATCATACTGCATAAAGAAACAATTATAGTGGGTCTGAATAACCTGAAAATGCAGTTCCTCTATAAGTGGAGAAAGAAGATGAGCTTTGTCTAACATAATTCTCATCAGCACAGCTTGTTTCTTAGAGCAATTAAGAGTTAGCCTGTACCGCACCTGTGCAAATGAGACCATCGTGTTTGTCGCAATCTCTGTCATCACATTCACAAAAATCACCTGAAATGTACCATTCCTGTGGTGAACAGATGCACTTTCCGCAGTGGCAGGAACCTGAAATCACAAAGATTATTACTTACAGTCCAAGAGCGCTGGCATTTTCAGGCTAGAAAATAACATCTCCAGACATACGTGCACACACACGCACACATGCACAAAATTACTGCCTGAGGAGCTACTGTATGAAAGAAAATAATCAAGCTAAAAGCTTTTTGAATAAAAGGATTCTTTCAAAATGACCATGAGTATGGCAAAATGTTACTTCTAATGCTTTGATTCTGCTCTTTCACTTAATCAGGACTCACACTTTGAAGCTTTTCTTTGGTTTCAGACCTACAATCAGGGCCACTTTTCACATAAACTGTTCTCTTTTTTTTTTGACTGGAAAAGCTCAAATTGTCCTTGACCCTCTGATTCTCCTCATCCAGTTTCCTTAGGGATGTCTCCTATGGACACCATTTGAACCCCCAAAATTCTCATCACCACAAATTAAGATGCAGCTCCTCGCATGGACTTACTAAATATTTGCTCTATGCCAGAAAGTGATTGCACACATAATTGTGGTTCAGCAGTTTGCTCACTCCTGGAGAATACGCTAAGGCCCCTAATTGGGATAAGCTGCTGTCCTCCTCCTTGGGGATTACTGCATTACAGAATCATAGAATCCCTAAGGTTAGACCACTAAGATCATCTAGTCCAACTGTCAACCCATCCCCACCATGCCCAATAACTATGTCCCTCAGTGCCACATCTACATGTTTCTTCACCTTCAGGGACGGTGAGCCCACCACTTCCCTGGGCAGCCTGTGCCAATGCCTCACCACTCTTTCTGTGAAGAAGTTTTTTCCTAATATACAAACTGAAAAGGGTGGAGATGGGGGTTGAATCCAGGGCTCCTGCATATCATATTACACCTCCACAGCCAAAGGAGGGACTCTTCAGTGACATCTGGGTTACACCACCCATAACCCACCTAGAAGTGGGGTGGAACCAGAAACCTCTCTTTAAGGAAAAATTCAGAGTAACGCCAATCTTCAGGAGAAGACTCATGGCTTTTGAAAAAGGACAACTGCCCCCAGGCAATCGTGTGTTGGGAAGCCTGTAGTTTGAGAAGTGTCTGAGGGGGCTTTTCTGCATCTAAGAAATTCCACTGGAATTCTGGAACTAGAAATTCCACCTGGCCAATTACAACACTCGGCTGAAGAAAACTGGCTTTTATGGAGCCCATTCTCAGCTGCCTGAATCTCTTTCTCTACACAGAGTTCAGACACTTAAATGCCAAGGTGAGGAGTTTTGTAACTGCAGAGGGAAAATCCTTTGTGGAGCTAGTTCTTACAGGAAGTTGCAGCACAAAGCAAATTGAAAATAAACAAAAAAAATACACTTACACCTTGTAACTATGGAAGGTTGAGTTTAAAGTCACCAATGCTGCTGACCTTAAACAGAACATGCTTATGAATGAGTTAGATGCTGTTGAAAATCCCTCCTTCCCACAATATTTTCAACACAATTGTAGTACAAAGGCACCAATTTCTTTAATGTATTATTAAAAAAATTGAGAGGGCGAAGATTGATTCTGTCAGTATATAACAAACAGAGTTCATGGATTAATTAAAAGGAGCTGGGCCATCTTTCATTTCCTTTCACTGACCTCTGAATAAAATCCATTGTAAAAATTCAAGTACGTATTTTTTTTCCTTAAATGTGTATCTCTTGATGTCAACCAATTTTCCTCATTTTTTTTCCTTAGTCACTGAAGGATCTCTGATCACTGAAACTTAATTCTTTAAAACTTCAGAGCAGAGAATCTATTTTTTTTCATTTAAAAATATAATTAATTTACATGGTTTACTGACAAAAATTAAGTCATTGTCTAATTTTAGAGAAATGCTGTTTTAACTTCTAACATTTGGAATGTGTAAACATGTACAGGAAGAACTAATGACTGGAACATTTGGGAATGGGAGTATTTGGTTAAGCATCTACTTTTTCTGAGTTCAGTGTGCCTTGCCTACTGTGCCATCAACATGGAAAAGATTGATGTTTCCTACAAGAATAAAAATTGCCATTACACAAATAGGCAATGGAGAATTGCATACATATTGCCTGGTTGCTCTATAAGAGCTATACTAAGACATAATTGAGTGTCGTTTAAACCAGATGTCTATTTTTATTAAAGTTAGAAGGTACAAACAGCTGAAAATAATATTGAGCAGTATGAGAATTTTAGTGAAATTGATATAGTTAATAAACCATGGCACTGTAAGAAACCTGAAGTGATTCTGCATAAGCAGTCGCTGATGCTGCTTCTGATGAATGTCTACAATGTGCAGAAGATACAGCAAATTTAATGCCAAGTCAAGCAACGAAGATCAGGCTCCATAATGTAAAATCTGTTAGGGAGAATGAACGTATCAAGTCTTTTCCCTAAACAGGGCATGCTGCCCTGGGAGCCTCCTCAGTTTAATTAAAAGGAGTCTAATGAGATGCGGGGTGTTTCCTGGGATCCCAGCCAGATCCTCTCAGATGGGATTTGGCTCATTACCTTGCCCACATCCTGCACTACTACAGTAGCCATCTGCAGCCCTGCATTTACTGCCAGGGAGGCAGCAGCATGGTGGGTGTTGCTGTTTTCCTTGGGACAAGCTTTTGCTACAGGTGGCATAGTCAGTGAGCCAAGACTTTCAAAGCAGCCTAGGAACGTGGACACCCAACTTTGCTTATATTAACAGAGTTTAATTTTCTGAAAGTGTTCAGCAGTTATCTACTAAAAACCAGGACACTGTAGACTATTAAATGCAACACACAGAAGTTCAAGCTTCCTCAATCCGTAATAGCTCTTGCATATCTTGGCTGGGTTTCCAGCAAGGATGGAAATAACAAAACCTGAAAGAACTCATTAGTGCACAGGTTCTACATTCTCTCTTTTACAAGTACTGGCTACTTATTGCTTCATGCATTGAAAAAGAAGGAACAATTTCTCATTTTTGGCCTCTGAACATTGCTGGTCACAATAGCTATGAACATTTTAAAGCAGGGGCACTTAGTAAGACATGGTTTCCAGGTACATTTTTAAGTATCAAGAATAGATTTGCCTCAGTATTAATAAGGTAATAATAATAAAAGCACATAAACAAAACTTTTGATAAATTTGTCTCTCTTTGCCTATGATCCCCTCTCCCGTGCAGAGAAGATGCAAGAGATAGTAGCCTCCTCTTCACAGCTTCATTCTTCTGGATGTGAAAGCGCTGCCTGCTTTAGCTCACCAGTGGGACACTAAAATACAAGGTTTGGGATTCTAAGCAGAGGGAACTTGGCTTTTTCTCCCTTGAGGAAGTGTCCCACGACCCTCATTTAGGTAGACTGGGTCAATCCCAATACAAGCACCATCTGTATGGGAAATAGATCATTCCCCAGGTCATAGAAAAGAATCATAGAATCAGAGAATGGTTTGGGTTGGAAGGGAACTTTAAGAGCATATTGTTGAACCTCCCCTGCTATAGGCAGGGACACCTCCCTCTACACCAGGTTGCTCAAAGCCTCTTCCATCCTGGCTTTGAATGCTTCCAGTAAGAGGCCATCCACAACCTCAGTGGGCAACCCATTCTAGCATCTCACCATAAAAGAAGTAAAGAATTTCACAGTAAAGAATTTCTTCCTGATATCTAGTCTAAATCTACCCTCTTTCAGGTTAAAACCATTTCCTGTCCTGTTGCTGCACGTCCTTCTAAAAAGTCCCTCCCCAGCTTTCCTGTAGACTCCCTTCAGGTACTGGAAGGCCGCTATGAGGTCCCCCTGGAGCCTTCTCTTCTCCAGGCTGAAGAGCCCCAACTCTCTCAGTCTGTCCTCATAGTGGAGATGCTCCAGCCCTTTGATCATCTTCATGGTTCTCCTCTGGACCTGCTCCAGTAATTTCAGTCCTCTAGAAACTCAATATTCTCTTTCATATACTCTAATTTAAAAATAGCTACATCCTCTAGAAGCAATAGAGAAACACTACAACTTCCTCCTTTTCCATGACTTTGCATCAACTTTAGCAAAAATAAATAAATAAATAAATAAATAAATAAATAAATAAAATTGTGCGATGGGGAGGAATTTGGACAAGACATAAACAGATGGGAGAAGGTCAGGCTGAAAACTCCGTATGCATATACACATAAAAGTTACCAGAAAGGCAGAAAGGGCAATTTAAATTCTGCCTGATTTAAAAGGTTCTTAGCTGTTTTCTCCAGTTAATGGGTAAGGTGATCCCTGTCTATGCAGTGGATACATGGACAGAGGAGATGGCACATCCATCCCTGAGTGGGTGCATTCTAGCCTCCAGGTAATCCTACCACCCATTTACTGTCTCTTCTCTTTTAGCTATATTACATTAAAAAAAGAGACAGCTTGCACTACAGGGGAACTAAGAAAATCTCCTTCCAGTAATGCAATTACCCACACTGAAAGACTGCAAGTTAAGAACCTCAGAGAACAATTTAGGTTAATTATCAAGATTTTCTAAATTTTATTTCTCCCTCTGGCAATTTTTTATAGCGGGACTGAAGCTGACGTAACCACCTTGATAAAAATTAGGAAATGAGAGAATATGTTGAGTTCTGCCATGGGGATTACCAATATCTAACTTTCACTTGCTGTTGCACTGGCAGACAGAGGTTGAGCATACCAAATGTTGCTGCTAAGCTCCATCCTCAACTTACTGTTGCCTGAGATATTACATTTGCCATCTTGCCCCCTGCATTGTTACTGCAGGTAGCATCCCGTCCCTCAGACTAGATGGAGCATTAACATTTGGTTTATAATGTACAGCTGCTTAATGCAAAACATCAGATAAACAGATGAAGGAAATTATAAGCTATTAACAAATTGCATAGGACATTAATGCCGTTAAGCATGTATGGCTGTAGTGGGTGTTTAACAAAATGGATGTAAGTGCATTACGAAGCCAAATGTAAATTCTTTTAACAACAGGTGCCTTTGAAAGAGTTACCAAACAACAGCCCAATTTCATGCACATTACTCTGCCAGAACCTGACCATTTCTTCTGCAAGGGCACTGCTGTGCAGTAGCTAAGCTGTCAGTCCTTACCTTTCCCTGAGCACAATACACCATCTGCAGACTCGCAGAGACTTCTGCTCTCCTCTTCTGTCATGTTGCACTTCCTTGAATACTGGCACAACTTTCCAAACCACCCTTCCTGGCAAACGCATCGGCCACATGAACAGATGCCATGGCCTGTAATGACACCAAGGTAGGTTATTAGCAAAACAAGCAGAAAACTGTGACTGCAGTCATAGTTGAGATCACCTCCAGATCTCTGCAGTGTAAAGGGCATGCTATGGAGAAAAGGAAAAGGAAACAGGAAACAGGAAAAGGAAAAAAGGAAGCAGGAAGAGGAAAAGGTGACAAAAAATACAGACAAGAATACAGAAGTAAAAATGGGAAAAAGAAATAAGAAATATCTCCTAGCCAGAATTTCACTTTTCATCACAGAATTGTAATTCTCCAGAAAAAAAAAATAAATCTTTAGCTAGTTAATTAGTTTACTTGGCTTAAAAGAAGTGAATGATATATGCCAGTGACTTTTATCCTATCCCACCTCCTATGCAGAAAACAGGTGGAAGTGAGGGAACTGAGATAATTTGGGAGCTGGGAAGTTGGGAACAAGTCGTAGGAGTATCTGGCAAAGCACTGACCTGTAGGATGCAGAGAAGAAAATCAGCAATTTTACTTTTCTAATTTGTGCACTTGTGAGGCAACACAACTTGACATTGCAAATTAGGAGACAGCACTGACAGCAACCCAAAGGAGAGACAAATCTCGTAGTTTGCTACAAGTGCTGATAGCCAAATACTTCACTAATTTAAATTAGGAAATACTGGAAGCTCCAAAGTCTTGAAGCTGTCCGTATTCACAGACATCTGATGTTCAGAAGAATTTTTGCATCTCAGATCATGTATTGATTGTTCTTAATTTTTTTGTTCTTAATTTCTATACAAATGTAAATGCTCAGTAACAAAGAACACAGCTTTATTAACGATTTTGCAAGTGAGATTCGTTAATTACAAATTTACATATATACATTTAACACGTATCAAATATTATGGATTGATAACTAGCAATAAGTTTAATGCTACCTCAGATTCTTCATTATATTTGTGATACCACAAATCAAAACAAAAGAGGAAGAAAACACTTGGATATACTGTCCCATATGCTGCTCCCAGGTAGATGGCATGCATTGTCTACATAAACTTACTATTTTTATCTGCCTTATTTACTTTTTTATTAGCAACATATAGATTAGATTTAATATGATGTCAACTACTGATAAGTAAGATGCTCAACATGATTTCGGTTTTGGAAAATTATTTGTAGAGTTCTAACTTGTACTAATTTTAGCAAAGAAAAGTACGAAATCTATGCTGATTTCACCGAGGAAGTAATTTTTGCATCATTTTTTCTTGCATTTACACAATTTACAGGAAACAAAGTTAAGAAATTCCCACATAAAATTTTGACATACATTGTCTTGCATTGGTCATTCCTATCCTCTTTTCTGGAGCCAACTGGAACTGGCCGTGTCCAACCTGGGGCAGCTTCTCATCTCATAGAAGCAACCCCTGCAGCCCCCACTGCTTAAATGCAATACAACCATACAAATCCCCAGAGCATAAAGGACTACTCTGTTTTTACTCTGAGGAATCTGTTTTATCAAAATACTATTTGCTGTATTATGAGGTGAGATGAGGAAAGAGCCTGTGAAAACCAGTTTTATTTGGATTAGTCATTTATGTCCTACTTGCAGATGCTCTTTGCATTTGTTTGAAGGTGTTTGAACAAGCCAACCTAACAGAAGGGCCAAAACATTATAAACATTGTTCTCGCTTGAATCATAGAATCATAGAATCATAGACTCATAGAATCATAAGGTTGGAATGGACCTACAAAATCATCTAGTCCAGCCATCCTCCTGTCACCATTACTACCCACTGAGCTACTAAATCATATCTCCTAGCACCTCATCCAGACGCCTCTTGAACACCACCAGGTACAGTGACTCCACCACCTCCCTGGGCAGCCCATTCCAGTGCCTGACCACTCTTTGAGAGAAAAAGTTTTTCCTTATATCTAATCTAAATCTCCCATGGTGCAACTTGTGGCCATTTCCTTGAGGCCTATTTGTTGTTTGAGGCTGACCCCCTCCTCATCCCAGTCTCCCGTCAGGAAGTTGTAGAGTGCAATGAGGTCTCCCCTGAGCCTCCTCTTCTCCTGACTAAACAACCCCAGCTCCCTCAGCCGCTCCTCATAAGGCCTGTGCTCCAGACCCCTCACCAGCTTCGTTGCCCTTCTCTGGACATGCTCCAGGGCCTCAATATCTTTCTTGTAGTGAAGGGCCCAAAACTAAACACAGCTGGAAGTAATATTCAAATTATTTTAAAAGTGTCCCAGTTTCATTCCAATAAATCTCAGTCTCTCAGAATTATAAACAGTAACAAAAAGCATGGAAATTTTTAGTTCTGAAGATAGTTTCTTTCAAGACTATAGAAAAAGGCAAAAGAAAAATCTCTAATTGAAGGTGTAAAGTTCAATGGAACTGAATTGGCTAAAGTAATGAAATACTGATTTAACTGTTCAGAATAAACAAACCAACTGGAAAGTATTGGTCTGTTAGTAGATTTAAAATTCAGATTTAAAATTAAACAGTTCAAATAACAAATTGCTTACTGTAATGGATCTTCATTCATAAAAATAAGTGTTCATGAACATTTAAATATATGACTGAATAGTTTAAATGCTTATCTTAAGCAGAGAAAAAATGCTGTGATGGGGAGACAAATGAAAGAAAAAGATTATATTAAAAATTCTGTCACTTTGTTTAAAATTATCAATTAAGATTGAGATGAGATTTAAATGTGAAAGATGAATACACTAGCAAAGAGAGCTTTAACAGATTTCTAGCAGAGGTCCATTATAGCCCAGACTGATGCAAATCAAACCAGACACCAGAATGAGTTATTTCTTATCATGTTTAGAAAGAAAGCCGTGTGGCTGTGGGTAACTTCAGATCAGGACAACACATGCAGCCAACTGCAATTATTGTCAGAGTTCCCAAAAAAACTACACGATAATTTTCTAATACAAAAGGCACCACTACATGTGAATTTCAGTATCGTGAAAACAGTAAATTAATCATTTCAGTGGAAGTTCATTGTTATTTATGGACTAACCAATTATAATTAGGTAATGTTCAAAAACAGCAAATTGAGAGCAGCCTTGAACAAAACCTGACACCTCAGGAGAACAAATTTTTCAAAGTAACATAATATATATAAATACAATAAAGCCAACATTAGCCATAAAAGAGGGAACTAAGCCTTCAGCTTTTAAAATATGAATTTAACTGTCCTGTATAAAGAAAGAATTTGACTGATAGCCCAGCAGCTACATTATATAAGAGAGAAGTCCACTAATGATGGAGAGGCTTTACTAGTTAGGAATGATAAAGATGTACAGCCGAAGTAACCCACATATATGAGAAATTTAGTTCTGAATAAAACTGACATAACAGGGGAAAAAAAGAAGAAAGAGATCAGAAAATAAAGAGTGGATGAACAATAAATTTTAAATGTGTATTATGAACACGAAAAATCTCAGCATAACACAGGATCCCCAGTTTAGAACAAAATATTAAATGAGACAAATATTTCTCTCTATATTTAAATATAAACAGGATTTTCTCTTTATTACCCAAGAATAGTAAAGTACTTTCTATTATATTATTAACATAAAAGAATATTAAAAATCATATATCTGGGAGAAATATTTCTAAATGAGCAGGCTTCACTAACCTGCCCAAATATAATAAAACAATTGGTTAAAAAAAATTACTGGATCACTGATTTTTTTATTTTTTTTTAATATTGGAATACCAGGAGAATGCCAGCTGATTGCAACATCTATGAAAAAAAAAAAGGCAGAGAAACCTAGCAGAAACTGAAAGCAAAGTACTGATTTTCTATTATATTTCCATAATACTTTTTTTGGTGTTGTCCAAGTCTAATTAAGGTGGACTGTGGCTCCAGCATGAAATATGCAACAGACAGACAACTAAACTGAAACTTCCACGAAGAGGACTAATTCAATCTTCATATGCATGTAAAAGGAGAGAAATGAATAGGAACAGAAGTAAGTAGGAACATTTAGAGCACTGAGGAGATGGAAACACACTGTGACAATCCATGTTTGAAAAGATTTTGAAAAACTTGGAAAGGTCCCAAAAAGTTACAAAGAAAGAATTCAAAGGGCAAAGAAAATGAGTTGTTGAAAGACCTTCAAAGATCTGTATCTGTTCATTCTACTGGGGAAAAAAATAAACAAAGAAATTTAAAAAAAGCAAAACAAAATGAAAAACTAAGAAACGTTTCAACAAGTTCTGAACTCCCTTCTTTGAAGGTATTGGAATGGGGATTCTCAAACTACCAACGAAAGTCAAAGTGAGAACCCAAGAGAATAGCTGGTACTGACAAATAGAGACAATCTGAAAAGTGAAACAACAGTTACACAAGGATGATAATTATTGGAGTAAACAATCTAGTGATGTTGGCATAGACCAATATTCTTCAGAGCATGGCTGGATGCCCTTTTCAGAGACAAACAGTCTCTGAAGTCTCTTGCACACAGTACACAGAATTCAATATAAGGGAGAGCTACGTGTAACATAATGGCTACTTATAGCCGAATATGTGAAGTTCAGTGTATAAGATCTTTTTGCCCTTTGTGAATTAATAACTCTTAGTCAACTTAAATACTGATGCATTATCACTCCTTTATTTCTTATTTCAACAGAAAGATTCTGTTAGAAAGCTTATTCCAAACCTAAATCCCATTTTATGCTGTTTTAAAAGCTGAAAAAACTAAATGCTCTATGTAACTATGTGAAGTTACATAGTTTATACATCTGCAAAAGTTTATACATCTGCAAAAATGTCTGAGTGACCAGGACAGAAATCTGTAGTAAATTTAAAAGAAAAAAATAGGAAAGTAATTAACTAAGTAAATCCAACTGAATTTAATACAGAATATACCATGCATGCTTTCAGATCTCTTAGTCAAGAGAATGTGGTCCCTGCGCTGAAGAGTTTTCAATAGAAAAGATGAAAAATATGCTGGAGAGGAAAAAAACTTTTATTTGAACACAAGAGGAACAAAAAAGGAATTACAAGTTCAGTTCAGGTTCCTAGAGCTGATTGACATAATCTAAAGTATCAAAGACTTCTTCATGATGGTGGTAACTATACAAGTGTCTCTGTGTCCTTTTAGAGCCACATTGTGGTTGGATATGGAGATCAGAAATCATACAAGGTGCCTACATTTAGATAACTGAAGACTTTCAGTTGATGCCCCATGCAGTCTGTGAAGCCCATAGCAGAGTCAGGAGTTGAATCCATATTTCTGAATTTTCGGACCAGATAGTATCAAAAGCTGTCTTTAATCGGACAATTGACTGATATTATTTTTTTCATTCCTAATTGGTAGTCCTAAGCATTTTCGCTACATTATGTCCTCTATATTTCTGTTTCTGTGAAGCAGTATTACTGCAAGAAACAAGAAAACTGTCTAACGGCAACTGCACCGTAATATTAATAGTTAGCTTTGCTTAATGAAGTGTATCATTAATCACAGCTCTCGTTATTATGGTTATGAACTTATTGGTCTTATAAGAACATGCAATCTAAAAATATCATGTTTCTGCCTCACTGTATAAATGAGAGAATAAATGTCATTCATGTTTTCTGCAGTATAGACCTAGAAACTTTCATTAAAAACAATTCACCATTGCTGTAGTTTACCATATAACAATGCATAGTTATATTCCAAAAATGGAAATCAGCATGTCTTCTGAATCAAATTACTTAGTCTAGCTGGATAGTAATGAAAAATTTGTGTTCAAAGGAACATGGCAATTAAGGGTAAGTTATACCAGCCTCTTGAGAGGGACATCCTCCATTGTACATCCTGGTAATGTTTATGTGATTTTATAATCCTTCAGCAATTTTGAGAACGTGATTTGGAAGTTTGTAGCTGAAGATTAAATCAGAAAGCTGGCAACTGTAGCTTCAAATATATGTAGACTTTTGTAAATCACAGTTTTTCCCTTGTTTTCTGCCATAGAGACTGCTATTAGAAATCTTAATGCCGGTGTAAATAAAGTATAAATGGAAATGTTTAGGTAAGCAGAAGAAGAAACACCAGAATTAGGTTAAAATCATGGCTTGCATTGACATCCAACAGCACATTCACATCAGGAAAACTGAGTGATGTATTATGTTGTGAAGACCATGATGACTTGATGTCAGCAAAAGACTGCGTGCTCCACAGTAAAGGATGTAAAAACAGAGTGCATAGGACATATATGTCATTCATTTCCTTTTGAGCCCAACAGGAGCAACATTGTTCTAAAAATGTCAAGACAAAAAACAGCAGACGTGTGTGGAAGTAAGCAAAATCCTGAGTCAAGAAAATCATCTTAAGTGGTGGGTTCTAAGGGATACAAAAGACAAGTTTAAAAACCAGCAGGTGGCTGTTCAGCAAGAAGAAAAGACCTACTAAGAGCACGACGACTGGTACCTCTTGTCCATCTTCCATGTCACACAGAAATGATCCTGGCCAAACACTTAAACCCAGATGTTTTGGTCCTTGGAGGTCTGTGAGTGTGAGAGTGTGAGTGAATTAATCAGTGAGAGACTGTGTCTAAGTGGTGAAAGTTAATTTACTTGGGGATTTCATTTCATTAAAAAAAATATCTTCTTATGTAGAGTTTCACTATACAGATTTTCTACTCTTAGAGGAGAAAGAGGTGTGAATGCAGACCTGAAGAAGGAGAGAAGTGGTATTTATTACCTCAGCATTTTCTCCAAAGCACAAAGCAGTTCCTCCAGCTTTTACAAAACTTCAAACTACAATCAGAATCTCAACATAATGAGCCTAAAGGAATTGGGAAAAACAGACAAACAAAGAAGATAGCTGCATTTACTCTCTGATGTAGCAGACTGTGATATGCCAGTTATTCAATTACCCATCTGGATTCCATACAGTGTTATGATTAAATTTTGATGTGTTGTGGCCAAAACAAAAAGTTAAGAAGTAATCAAAGTCAATTTGCATGCTTGAAAATACACGTATCATACTTCTTGAAGTCTGATTTTGCCACCAGTCAAAAATCTGGCTTTCTGGCATGACCAGAGTTTTGGTTGTTTCTTGATGTGAAAGACAATACAGGCATCCCTGACTGAATATGAAAAGGTCTCTTCAAAGTTGATTATCTAATTGGTTGCACAGTATATAAAGCAGAGAGTGAAATATTGACATAGAACAGCATGGGATCATCCCTAGTCCTATGTAAAGGTCCTTCTATGTGTTACTTGTTATGAGTTTCAGTCTTTGCTATTTGCCCCAGCGAAACTTGTGTGGAGTTTCTACCAATTTTGTTTTTCTTGTTTTTTTTATCATAAAGTTATTCAGCAGCATAATCCTGCACCTACTAGTAGCACATTGAGAACCCAGAAGGGCTTCTGGTATATTCCTTCAATAGATTATGTTTTGCTATGACAAGAACTCACAGCTAGGCCAATCACACTCCATAGAACAAATCAAAATGAATGGAGTTAAGAGCATTACCATGTCAATTTCAAACTGATCTTTACTGTTGTCCTGAATTCTTTTTGCCTGCCTGCCCTCAGTCCTGAGAGGGAGTAGAACATGTAGAACAACAGTCAGCCCAGTGAGGTGGAGCAGCCAGCAATGATGTCACTGAAAAACAATACTGGACACAGTAGGGGAAATAATTACACTTGTAAGATCAGGACACATCTGCAGTTAGTAGCACAGCCATAACCTCAGAGGAGAGAGAAGTATACCTCTCACCAGGACACAGGATAAATAAAGGTTAAGCCTTGTGTACTTCAGTGACACAGCTGCGCCAAGACAGAACTCTTGCTGGCTCCAGTCATGTATGTGCTGCTTTTAGCACTAAAAGTATTTAATTTCCACAAGAAATAATCAAAAACTTGGTAAAGTCAAATAAAGCATGATGTATAATATTGTTGTGGAACAGCACTGCAATACATCAGGGCAAATCTTACATAATCTTACAGGGCTTTTGATGTGGTCCCACATCACATTCCTATCTCTACATTGGAAATATATGACTTTGAAAGATGGGCTATTCAGTAGATAAGTAATTGGTTGAATGGTCACAGCCAGAGGGTTGTGATCAATGGTTCCATATCCAGGTGGAGGCCAGTGACTAGTGGTATCCTCCAGGGGTCCGTCTTGGGACTGGTGCTCTTCAATATCTTTATCGATGACCTAGATAGTGGGATCAAGTGCACCCTCAACAATTTTGCTGATGACACTAGGTAGACTGGTGCAGTTGATACAATAGAAGGAAGGGATGTCATCCAGAGGGAACTAGAGAAACTTGAAAAATGGGCCCAAATGAACCTAATGAGATTCAATAAGGCCAAGTGCAAGATGTTGTGCTTGTGTCAGGGTGATCCCAGATACATGAACAGACTGGGAGAACTCACTGAGAGCAGCCCTGCCAAGAAGGACTTGGGGTTTTGGTGGACAAAAGGCTTGATGGAGACCAGTAATGTGCACTTGCAGCCCAGAAGACCAAGAGTATTCTGGGCTGCATCAAGAGGGATGGCCAGCAGGGAGAGGGAGGGGATCATCCCCTTCTATCTGCCCTTGTGAGGCCCCATATGGAGTACTGCATCTGGGCCTGGGAATCTAGCACAAGAAAGATGTAGGAGCTATTGGAGCAGGTCCAAAGGAGGGCCATGAGTATGGTCAGAGGGCTGGAGCACCTCTCCTCTGGAAAAAGGCTGAGACAACTGGGCTTGTTTAGTTTTTAGAAGAGAAAGCTCTGAAAAGACCTCATTTCAACCTTCCAGTACTTAAATTGAGTTTATAAACGGGAGGGAAAGTGACTCTTTACATGGGCACATAGCGATAGGAAAAAAAAGGAATGGTTTTAAACAACAAGAGAAGATTTAGGTTAGTTATTAGGAGGAAATTTTTTACTCAGAGAGTCGTGAGGCACTGGAACAGCTTGTCCAGAGAAGTTCTGGGTGCCCCATCTCTGGCAGTGTTCAAGGCCAGGTTGGCTGGGACCTTGGCAGCCTGATCTAGTGGGTAGAAACCCTGACCACAGTAGGATTGTTGGAACTGAATGATCTTTAAGGTCCCTTCCAACTCAAATCATTCCATGATTCAATGATCACTGAAATAAACTGGCCTCCAGGTAAAGGGCCCTTAGGCAGGTAGAAAATAGCAATCTCAAAAGGCTGCAGGAGACGCCTCCTCTAGCCATAGCAGAGTAAGTCTCTGTGTAGAAACATGGACAAAGGAAGGGGAATCCATCTGTACTAACAGAAGGCTGTGGAATCTTTGTCGAATCCTCGTGCAGCTTCTGTTTTGAGGAGAAGCAATGTCTCTATTCCTGGTACTGCAATGATGGGCCGCCAAATTTTTAAGTGAATGACTCACTACAATCATACAGAAACATGATAATAAGGTCTCACTCTGTTGTACCCTAATTTATCATATCCTTCACCTCATGTCTTTCTACCATCACATGCACAGCTGGTCTGGAAAGCAAGCTATTAATCAATCTCTGCTGGTCAGAGGAGGCCAGTAACAATTCTTATCCAAACGATTTAGGTTGTCATTCACATTTCTCATTTCAGAATGTCTTTTATCTCAAAACACTGGTTCTCTTTCTGTATGCTTACAGGCTCTCAGTGCTCAGCGTCAGGCTCTGCACGTTCAGAGACCATCTTACAGTTCTCTGCAGACAGTAACTACCAAGATCTTAGGGCGTGAGAGTGATTGCATAGGTAGTGACAGGGGTGGAAAAATAATCATGAAAAGAGGAAAAAAGGAAAGGGGAAAGTATAAGCAGTTCAGAAAGAGATTTAAGAGGTTCAGGTTGAGATAAAAGGCAGGGCAAACACATAAGGAACAGAGAGAGATGTGTGTGCCATTAACACAAAATTAGTGGGAGAAGTTCTGTGAAAAAATAAACTGCAAAAGGACAAATGAAACAAGGCTAAAGGTGAGAGAATCTTATAAAAGTGAAGAGATGAGAAACACCATGTATCAAAAGAAACATTTGAAACGTTATCAGAAAGATAGGAAGTGAGAGTCAAACAAAATATCGGACAATTCCTAAACGGTTGAAGCTGTCAGTCATATCAGATGCTGTTGAAGAGATGAAAAGGATAACAATGAAAGTAATTCCTACACTTCGTCAGGAACAGTGGGAAGACAGTTTTCAATGAAAAAGTGGTTGAAAGCAAGAGTGGAAACAGAAAATGCATATAGAGTAAACAGCTCATATTATGAGCATGAAGGTGAGAGGATTTCACTTATATGGTGAGAGAAGAGAAAGCTGCAATCAATGGGGACTCTCTGAAGATAATGTAGATGTAAACATTCCTGTATTTAGTACTTACAGCTCAAGTTCTAGAAACTTAAGAAAGCAGCAAGGAAATCAGTTATTGAGGTGAAAGGGTGGTTTCTTGGGCAGGTGGATCAGAAGTGTAGATAGACACTGGATGGTGAAAGAAAATAAGGTCTCAGGATATGTAAAGAAGAGGAGAAAAATATAGTGAAGGGAATATGAGTGAAGAGGTCACTCCAGAGCTCCAGCAGCCTTGAGAAAGTGGTATATCGAAGAGATTAGTGTGATTAGTAAGACTCCTATATATCCTATGATATAGGGTCACACTTACTTCAAGAAGTAAATTACAATCTCATCTACAGTAATCTAAAAATATGCTAACTGATATGTTAAGATATAATAGATAGAACAAGAAATAGAATGACAGGAATATGAAAAAAATAATCTGCCAATTATTTACCACTGGAATCCCAACAGATCTACCACAAAAATCCAACAATTTTTAGTGGGTATTATTAACGGCAGTATGGCTTCTAATTGGGAAGACTAAAACTCTAGAGACCAGCTGTGCCTCATTTAGTTCAGTCAGCTGCAAGTGAGAAAAGATGTTCTGATCTCTCTTGAGGCATTTCAGAAGTCAGCTTGGATCTTGGTGAATTTAATCATCATCTTGTGTTTTGCTTACTTATCTCCCTTTACTTCCAAGAGAGATCAGGATGACAAGACTCCTGATATGGTGTTTATTCTACAGTTTTGGGGGAAGAATTAGGAACAAGTTCAGCTCCCTAGAACACCAAAATCACAGGCTTGACCTTCTGAAATTCTGACAACACATACTGTGCACGGCAACTAAAGCCAGACAGTAGCACTTTAGTTGCTCTTTTCCCATACAATTCCTTCTCATCTTCAGAGAACCATAACCAATTAAACTTATCAGCTTGAGTAAAAGTGAAGGAGTTGAGCTTATGTCTACCTCTGATTCATAATTTTTTGAACTGATTTTCCTTTCTATTTATTGTTTCAAAATTAGGAAAGAAAAAAGCTTAAAGTGAATTAGTTGATTTCTGCCATTGCCATGGACAAAGCTGTTTAGACTTAAGGGAAGTGTTTACTTACGTAATAGTGTGAATTAGAGTGTTTCTTGTACAGTGAAAACAGACAATTTTGAGCTGATTATAATTTCAGAGCGAGGTCCTCTAGCCAACAAAGAAAGTTAAAATTATCACCGTATCTAATAATGGACAATGGAAAATTTGCCTATAATTTCCAAAATGTGCGATTCAATTAGCAGTATTAACACTGAAGCATTGTCACTGAATGATGTAAAATATGAATGACATAAGTAGAATGGATATTTTTAATCATGGAAGATGATGAATTTTGGTTTCCAGCTATTTAACTTGCAACCAATATGGCCCAGGTTTTCAGTGCTTTTATCCGCTTTGATGTCCTTTAAATAAAATTAGATTTCAAATTATTATTTTTCTACACATTCGTATTATTGAATTATCCTGAATGTCATGAACTATTTTCATTGTTGGTTAGAGATTTTAACTAGAATTTTCCATTCTGCTTGGCAGAGCCCTGGAAGAAAGATTCCCTGTAGTCAGAAATTTTGTGTGCACCAAGATTATGAAGCAGTGTGTTTGGGGTTTTTTTTTAGATAGAAGTAAGAGATATAATAAAATATGTCATGATTCATATCATTTACTATGCTAATGTTAAGAGTATTTAAAAAAAAGCCAATAAAATATAGAAGGAGAGCTTTTAGGACAAATATGATTACCTTGTTTTTAAATACTGTATTTTATGTATGCATTTACATGTCTAAATCTTATTGCTTAACGCCAGCATTCATTACTGCAAAACCAACAAATGAGGTTTTCACTGTCAACACTAAAATAAACCATCTGAATGCATAAATATGATTACAATGTATCTCTAGGGTTTAGATTCTTTCCAAATATGTTCCACTTTCTAAGAAAAAGAAATATCACTGTCATGGAATATGAAATATTCAAATGTATTGCTGGTCATTATTAACTTAAAGTAAAATATAATGTTCTCAGTAAGTCAACTACACAAAATGCAAAGGTAAGATCACTTAATTGTTCAAGTTTTCATTTAAATATCTTTATTCTTCTTTAAAGAACACTGATGGAATTTGATATATGCTATAGCACTTAGCATATGTGCTATCAGTTGCCTCTAATCCACTTCACTATTAGTGCTTCTGAAGTTTTAAAATAAATTGTCATTAACATTCAATACTTATAGTGCCATTATATTATACAATCAGAAGAAATAGAAGATTACAAATGGCCGATATTTATATTAATTATATTATATTAAGTGAATGCATACCCCCACAGACATTGCCATCTGCACTTTCACACTGTCGATCATCACATTCACAGTTTTTTCCATAGACTCTGTTGTCTCCTGGAGGGAAACAAGTGCATTGGCCACATTCACATTTCCCTGTAAGAATAAAATATTTTTATAGTCAAAATTTCAGTAAAACAAATTAAATGTTACAACAAATGTATTCTACATTCTACCTCTCAAAGACAAACTACATGTCACTCTGTATTAATTAAAGTATGCACATAAATTCTATTAGAAAAACCCACAAAATTATCTTTTCTCCATGGCAACCAGAAGCAAAATATATTGCTTTTATGTCCTGATGGAAACAGCAATAATAAGCAATCATTGGCATTGTATCTGTATCATACATCAGCTTTGCATAACAGAGCTATGGCACACGTTTAACTGCATAATTAACCTCTGTAATTGATCTAAAATATTTAGCACAAACCTCAGAAACTCTGAAATGAATTAAACTAGATTTAAATCATTTATGCACTGGGCTATCTAAGATGCTATCTTCTTCATTCATGTAGAATCATAACTCTTTAAATACTCTCTTGGGCATTTGGAAAACAAACAAAATGAGGTCTAGACCTCAAGAAACAGAAGTAGAAAGCATAATATCTGTCACAGTCTTCCCTTCCATCAACCTCTTCATAGGAAAACTCCCCAGGGCTTAAGGAGTGAACAGACTTAGCAAAGCTCTCGCGGTTGGGATAACACTGATTTTCTAACTTGTAAGAGTTTGACTGCATAATTGCACTTTTTTTAAATGCCATGCTACTGTAAGAATGCACAAAATGTGACAGAAACCAGGGATCAAAGAAGCAAATGGTCTTCAGAAAAATACCACATACAAAGAAAAGGATCACCAGAAATACACATAACACCCTGCTTCTCTGGATCTAGTTTAATCACAGCAGCAACACGGGCCTGGATGCTATTGATTGCAGAGCCCAAATTTACAGCAGGAGCAACTATCACGCTAAAGCAAAAAGCCCTCAAGCGCAGCCTTTCACGATGAATCCAAACAATTCAGCATGTGTATTACTTTTTCAGCACGTGCTGAAATATTTTCCGTAATAACAAATGACTGTTAAAGAGAACTTTAGTGGGGCTTTCTTAACTGGAAGTTTCATGACCATATGACCTTTTACATCAACACTCAACCAGATCATTGTCGTCTTTTAAATTAGGTTTGTTATATTTGTTTTTCAACAAAATCAATCTAATTAAACTGGAGTTGGATGGACCACATCACTTCTGGACAACTTTTCCCAATTTTTTTTATAACTGCTCTGCTCTTTAGCCTTCCATGAACTAGTGTTCACTGCACATCTGAATCGAAATTCTATGTGCCAGGACTCAATCTAGAATCATGCTTTATGATCATCTTAAAGTGCACTAATTTTTTTAAAAGATATGAAAGAATTAACAGCAAATAATTCATGATATCTTTATAATATATATTATTTTAAAACTACATTGCATGGGCAATTGTATGAGGGTATTAGTTGCAGAAAGAATCCTTTAAGAAAGTTCATTCACCAAATCATAAAATACAGTTGTATTTTACAATCTTGACCACATCTAAGATATGATTGGATGCAGAATGATTGATGTTATTTGTATGCCTTCTCTAATCTATAATTATTTTACACAGAAAGCATTCATAACTGGTATAAAATGATTCCTTACTAATTAAAAAAACAGACTTTTCATGTGTCCATCTTGCTACATTTTGGGGATTCCACAGTCTCTATTCGTCTATCTAAGACATACCAGCTTCTTCACCACCACATTACCAAGTGTCCCAAAGGCAGAGCCAATCATTCCTAGGCAGATGGGTACCTACCTGATGAACAGGACCCATCTGTTGTGAAAAATCTATGAAAATAAACAAAAGAACCATCTTTAACACTGGCATCCTAGCCAGGTAATGGTATAATCATAGAATCATAGAATTTCTCAGGTTGGAAAAGACCTTCAAGATCATCAAGTCCAACCGCAACCTAACCATACTACCCTGAGGATACTTGAAGGACAATAAAATCCGTTTAAGAAAATTGCTTTGAAAAGAGGAGTCAGCAGAGATGGAAAATCCTCCAGAGGGATAAGCAAATGAAGGTTCTGTAATGAGGCTCGTGCACATTCTGTAATTAAGCATTGCCCCCTGGAATGTGTAAATTAATAAGCGAGAATGACTTGAGAGCCTGGTGTTTGAGCACTTGTTCTGGAATGGAAACAATTCCTCACAGTCCCTGCTGCGATTAATATTTATTTATTTTAGTTCATGTGCAACAGTTCCATCAGGGACAGACTGAGGAATATCCCATCTTCAAGCAGACAGGGTATTTATTTGCATTTAAGAAATGCAAGCTCAGCTTGGCTTCTCAAAATCAAGCAGAAAGGGGGTTTGGATCTTATCTTCTCATTCTGGTCATCCTAGCTAATGAACGATACACCAACATTCAAACAGCTCAAGTTCCTTTGTCATGTCTGTGCTTCACATTTGCTTTTGGCTAGCTCCCCACGAAGCTCAGGGTCTGCTATTCATCATCTGATCTAAATGCAGATGTGTCTTGAAAATGGACAGAAACTTCATCCAGTTAGTGAGCTGGAAACGGATTTCTCTGAGCTGTTTCTTTTGAAATACTCAAAGATACATCCATAGCAGCTTAGTGCACTGCTGAAAGTGGCAGCCAGATTATTACTTCATCATTCCTTCTCTTTCCAAATGAGGCAGAAAACAGCACTAGGAACATGAGAAAGGGATTTAGTTGTGGAAGTAAATAACTAACTTTGAACTGACTTAAAAAGTACGTTTTACCTCCAAAAACACTGCAATTTTCATGAGATCGTATCGGGTGGGCTCACTCTATGGAGGTAATCTAACGAAGGATATAAATCCATTTTGCTTCTGAACAACTAACTACATATAAATTCCAAAGACTTTATTTATCACCATATAGATAAATGCAATAGTTATTAGCATTCTCGAACAATAAATTTCAGTTTCTTCCCTGGGAAAAGCAGGATAAGATGTTTTCAGTGTAAACCTGCTCCAACCATTCTGCTACTTCATCAAATGTGTTGCTATAGAATTAGCAGAAGCCACGCCTTATTCTGTAACATTATTCTCTTAGTTACGGTGATAAAATACTTACCACACAAATTCGGTGGTTCGAAAGTAATTTGAAGCTCACATTATACTGAAGAGGGATCAGCACTTCACTAAACATACCCTTTCTTTGTCTGGAATAATAGGTTTCCCATAGCAACCTGATTATAGAGGGAAAGCTACTGCCAAACACATCCTAAATTCTCTTTAAATTCCAAGGCATACAGAAACAATTAAACACATGAGGACTAGAATATTTGGCACCTTTTCAACTACCAGAGCCAGAGCTGTGCCTTAATAGTAAAGAGACACAAGTTTACCTCTGACACCTAAGAGCAAGTGGTTTCCTCTCCTCACTCAACAGGGACAGTAAATGTCATCATCGGATGAAGAAAGGTTTACAGGGGATGTTATATTAGCATCATAAAGCTAAGCTTATTGCAATACAGGATTCTAAAAATAGAATAATTATACAAAACATTTATTTGTCTGCAGTCTTCATATTTACTTGCACTCTTTTCTCCCACTGATGTCAATAGGAGTATTAATTTATTACTTCTAATTGTTATTGAAGACTCAAAAAAGACTGGGCCAGGGCATTCTTTGTTTATAAAGGGAATTTGACTGCCACATCACATTAAAACACTTAAGTTTGTGAGATTACTTACTCTGGAATTTAAAAAAAAAAAAGGCTGTAATTGCTTACCTTTTGATTTTATCCACCATTTATTTTTTCTTTTTTTTTTAATCCAGCATTTCTGAAAATATAGCTAAAGTAAATGGTGCCCAGACTTAAAAGATTACATGTGCTGCCATATAAATTGCTATGACCATTAGCTGCATGCATTCAAACCAATTTCCAGTTTCCCATATGGACTGAACAAAAGTCTCATTTATACACGTAATCTACGTTTTAAAACACTCTTCTGGAAGTATATAATTTGTGTAATAAAACATATTTACTCTGTTATTGACAGCAAAAATATCAGGAAGACAGAGAGATAGCTTTCAATGTTAAACACTGAATAAAATAAAAGATACTTCATTGTCCTTTTCTGCCCATAACTATTAAATATAAATGATTTTTCTGTACATAGTGCTGATTTTAAATCTCAATGAAAATAAATTGGTTGGATTTTTTGTGCAGGTTGCTTTGTTTTGTTTGTTTTTATAAGTGTAAGGAATACAGTACGAAACCACAACGCTATCTTTCAGCCCAAGCAGAGATTGCAGCAAAAGCCAATCAGGTTCATCAGCACATGGGCACATGGGAAGGATGCTGTTTCACATCAGTGATAAACAGAAGGGAATGTGCCTTCAGGAAGGACTTTCCTGCCCCTTGGCTGTCCCAGGTTTAGCATCTGAAAACATTTCCTATTAGAAATTACGATTACTTTGCTATCAAGGAATCTCAGGCAATGAGAACATTCAGCAAAGCTTCTGTGTCTTTCTGCTGCCAGAACTCACTTCATGCTGGATGGGAGCAGATGATCTAAAATAATGTTCAGAAATGGCAAACCAGAGATTGTAGATGAGGAGATTTGCACAGATCAGTCCATGTTGTGAGACACACTGGGTAGAGGAAAGCAGATTTGACTTAAGGAAGTAATAGATAGGATGTAGCAGCTTCAGTGAAAGAAAAGGAAGGGAGGCAAAAGAGACTGGTAAAGAGAATAAATGAGTAAAAATGTGCAGCATGTGCCAAAAAAGAGGTGGAAAATCTCATAGTGCCCACTCAGTCTGAAGCGTCAAGAGCAAGTTTAATCTAGGTGAGTTTATACAATGTTGAGAAATACAAAAACTCCAATAGAAAACAATGGACACATACAGTTTCTTTTGCATCTCCAGTTCCCAAAGTGTCTTGCAATGGCTTCTCACACCTTGAATAGCTTTTCATAAACAAAAATAACTGTTTGTATAAAAATATTGTACTTCCTGGAAAAAATAACACTGCCTCCACAGCTTTTAAAATATTGGTAATTCCTGGAACTAAACAATGATTTCTGAGATACCAGATAAAGGACACATTTAGAAGCATCTTTGATTGTGGAGAAGTATCCTTACAGCCTCTTTAAACATTGAGTTCACACATAGAGTAAAAACCTGGGGATTATTTATGGCGAGGATTTTGGACAGGCAGGAGCAATGCTTTACTGGTTACATTTGAGCAACATCACCTGCAATTCTCTGGTTATATTGGAAAAAAATAAGTTCTCCTCTTCTAAAAAGGCTTTATCTTAGTACAGCTATGTTTGTTTCAAATGCTCCAGCATGCCTAACAAATTGTGACAAAGCACCTAGATGGACTATCATAATTCTGGTGCAACATCTTGCAAAAGGAATTCAACATAGAATCATCAAATCATGGAATGGAATCATAGAATCATAGAATTGCTCAGGTTGGAAAGGACCTTCAAGATCATCAAGTCCAACTGCAACCTAACCATGCTGCTCTAACAACCCACTGCTAAATCATGTCCCCGAGCACCACATCCAAACGGTTTTTAAACACATTCAGGGATGGTGACTCAACCACCTCCCTGGGGAGCCTGTTCCAGTGCTTAACAACCCTTTCTGAAAAGAAGATTTTTCTGATATCCAACCTAAACCTCCCCTGGCACAACTTAAGGCCATTTCCCCTTGTCCTGTGAGAAGAGACCAACCCCGCTCTCACTGCAATCACCTTTCAGGTATTTGAAGAGAGCAATGAGGTCTCCCCTCAGCCTCCTCTTCCCTAGACTAAACAGCCCCAGTTCCTTTAGTCGCTCCTCATAGGGCATATTCTCCACACCCTTCACAAGCCTTGTTGCCCTTCTTTGGACCTGCTCCAGCACCTCAATGTCCTTTCTGTACTGGGGTGCCCAAAACTGAACACAGTACTCGAGGTGAGGCCTCACCAGTGCCAAGTACAGGGGCAGGATGACTTCCCTAGTCCTGCTCATCACACCATTCCAGGATGCCATTGGCCTTCTTGGCCACCTGGGCACACTGCTGGCTCATATTGAGGCGACTGTCCATCAGCACACCAAGGTCCCTTTCCGTCAGACAGCTTTCCAAGGTTCGCCTGGGGTTGTTGTGACCAAAGTGCAGGACCCGACACTTGGCCCTGTTGAAACTCATATGGTTTACCTTGGTAAACCATCGATGCAGTCTATCTAACATCTACATGAACAAGCAATTTTCCTGCTGGACTTGAATACTCCTTTCTGTGATGAAGGGCTATTTCCCCCCTCCCCTCCCAGAAATGAAGAACACAGTTCTAAACGTATCTTGTCCTCTGCACTGACTGCTCAGCTGTAGCTGCAGAGTGAGGAGGGTGCACTGTGCTGCTCACCATGACAACCTGTATCGCAAGTGCCAATGTTAGTACACCCCAGAGATAGGAGTGGAGTTGTGCAGGAGTTGCATCAGCAGTGGATTGCCCTGGCTCTGTTGCACCTCATGAGTCTTTGTGCAAAATGGAGCCCAGGAAATGGCATCTTGTACAGCAGCCTCCTGGCATTTGACATATCAGGCTGGAATACCAATGCTTTGATATTGCAACAGAAGCTACAAGAATCGGGATTGCATTCCTTATTGTACACAGGATTGCTCCATTAGTGTGCTGGAGACCTGGGGGGCTTTATTTGTGGAGATTTTCTGGAGAGAACTGGTCTTTTCTCACAAGGTTCAAGCAACAAGTACTTTTTTTTCTGCAGTAAATCACTGAATCATTTGAGTCATTAAAATGTACATTTAACTTCTCATAGACAATAAAAAGTGTGCTGCAACTATTACAAGAACTACTTGTTCAGATTTGGGTAGGGAACTAACTCTGTTTCTAAATCAATAGATAGAAAAACAAACACATGTCTCAAGTCTACTCATAAAAAGAGGTTATTTGCAGCATGACTGACCCAAGACCTCAGCTAAAATTATAAAAGCTCCAGAGAAGAGCTCAGCTGAATCATGCAGACATATAATAAAATGAAAATTGCTTTAATAAATCCAAAGTCAAGTTTCCAGACTTGGCATTTGTGAACTACTTTTCATGTCAAGAATTCGGTACACTGAAGTGAACTGCTAGCAGAACGATCTGAGATTTTTATTAAATAGCACCAACATTATTTTCCATCACCTAAATAGCCAGTTCTCAACTGCTAAAACTGCACTGGGTATTAATTACATTCAGCACTATTCACGGGTCTGAAGCAAACAGAGTAAACTAACTACATCACGTTGCTGCGACACACATTTAGAAGACTTGTATCTACAACTGATGAGTTCTTGTTCCACGTTTCATTATCTCCCCCTACATGTAGCCTCCAAGGCCAGCATTCTTTCACTTAATGCTGACATTGATATTCTTATTTTTATTTGAAGGGCTGAGACATGCTTGGAAAAACCTTCTCCAAAAGTGAGCTTAGTGACACTGGGCCATTCACTTCTATGTGAAACATCAAAGTCCCACTACATAAGCGCTGGGAACAGTGCATATGCTATGCAAGGAATACTATACAGAGTGTCATGGTGACTCTGGGGACTTCTCTGCATCCTTGTCTGCTGCTCACCTACATTCATTTTCCTGCAGTGGTTGTTGGGATCAGGATTTGGCCTAAGAAAAAGTTCAAAAATTCACAAACTGCTTCCATCATTCCACTATTGCATGCATGTGTTAAGAGATTGTTCACTGGTACAAAGTACCAAGCTGTACCTCTTATCACAAAATGTGTAGTGTGTTGTGTTTATTCTTTTTTTTGTAAAACAGAAAATGTTTTATCTTTTAATCTTTTTTTAAAATTGAGTTACTTTATTATGTGAAAGTGTACTAAAAAAAGGTCTGACAATTTAGTTTTACTTTGGAGAAAGAAAACACACAGGAAGAAATATCTTTAAGACAAATACTCTGAGGAAATAAAAGATCAGAAGCATTTTATCCCAAACAACAAAAGCTTCACGGCAGTGTAAGCAACTGAATATCCAGGACTGCAAAAGGAAGCATTACACAGCAGCAATTGCAAATGGCTGAGGCTTGCCCCCTGCTTTAGTACAGGCAGTATGTATGACTAGAAGCCTAATTGCACAGTTGGCATATGGCATCTGAAGTAAATGCTCTTCCTTTGTGACAGCCTAATAGTGAATACTTCTTTAGACAAATCCACTCAGCAGCAGCACTTTACAGATTTAGCATCAGATAGTCTTTTACAGCTCTAGCTGATCAGCCCTGCTGATTTGTTTCTTCTTTTCCAAGTTGATTTGCTTTTTTTTTTTCCTTCTTCCTCTCTCTCTTTAAACATTTGGGTAAGAAGCACTGCTGTGCTGCTAGGTTCCTTTTCAGAATGTTAACTTGTTGACATCTGCTGTCATCATCAAGAGGCATGTTTCCTCCATCTGCCTCTTCTCCTCAGGAGTGCTTTGAGGACACCCTTCCGGAAGGCTGCTATTGTGTTCCTGCACAGCCAACAGGGAGTTTCTAGCAGAGTTCCAGGAGAGGAGTCATCCATAACACTCCTGCCCACTTTGCATGAGCAGGATTTTAAAACAAATGCTTTGCTTCTCCCAGTGACATCTTACTTTGCTTTCCTGCCCTTGACAATTCACTCCCTATATTAAGGGGAGGAGTAGGACTATGAAGGCAATTACTTCTGTGTTCGAAAGAAATGTGATAGTCAATGTCACCACACAGTGGAGAGATGTGTGAAGAAGACAAGAAAGAAGGTGGCAAAGCACTTTCTAAAGAAATGTGTTGTTAAGGCAAAGAACAGCAGAGATGGAAGAGGAGGAGGAATTAGTTGGGGGGAAAAAAAACAACACAGTATGGCAAATGTCACTTCAAAGATGCAATATTCAGCAAAATATAACCTGATTTTTCCTACCCTTCCTTCCCCCCATTCTTCTTTCTCTCTTTCTAATGAAATAATTCATTTCTTCCATCAACCTCTTTCTTTTCTGCTTTTCAGTCAATTTTCTTCTCTTTCCACATTGTCCAGTGAACCACCCCTCCCTTAAAAATGCTTCACCAGTGGGTACTATGCATTTTCTCCTTCTACAAATCACTTCGTCTTTCAGATCATGCTCTGTTACCTTCTGTAGCTTGTACTGAGCTCTGCTTTTTCATATCTTCACCCTTTCTCTCCAAAATGCTTTCAATAACTCGAACTATCAAAAAAACTACTGTAAAATGATGCCAATAAATCAAGTAAAGGACACACAGCATTCCACTAAAACTAACATCTCCACAGAATAAGAAAAATAAAATATTGCATTTGATTTAAGGGATCTGGCTTGAAAATGCTTTTCCTTTACCTTGGCAACAATCAGGAAAAATAGGGCTCATTTTCCTTTCAGCCTGTCCAATTGTCTGATAATTCACATAAGTTGCTATAAAATATTTTCTAGCAAACTCCAAACTTAACGAAGAGCCACAACCTAACAGTAAAAGATATATGAAACATAAGAACACTGTTCAAGAAGCTGTGATGGCTTTCGAGCCATCTACAGCTTTAGACATTTGACTGCCTTATCATCCAGAGGATTGACTGCTTACCTCCTTTTGACACAATCTGCCATGTAATGAGTCATAGCACTAATTCCTCAGAGATATTTAATTTGCAGATTAATTTACTAGAAAATGTCAACTGCTTTGTGGAAGTTTAATCACCAAAATGTTAACCTTGTTCACTTCCTGCTGATGCCTGTTGTTTATTAGGTAGTAAATTTCAAGATATTTCAGGGTTGTAATACAAGCCTATCTATTAAAATGTTTAAACTCCTAGACACGCTGTTCTTTGAAGCTTTAGTCAAGATTAAAGAGCTGTATAATCACAAAACAACAATATAAAGAGATTCAACTGCATAGCAACCATCAATACTATTTGCAGATAACAGACTGCTAAGTTCAGCAACCATGGCAACTAATGACATCACACTGTATCTACTTTATTGATTAGCTTTCACCTCAAGACTTTTTCTAGAAATGAAAGACATTACCTAGCAACTGCATCATCTACCAAGTTGTTCCAAGTCAAAATGCTCTTGCCTATCGCTCGTAAACAAATTTGTCCTTTTTCTTGCCAGCCGGCCAGATTGTGCACTAGCCTCTTGTTACAAGGCTCTCTATTTTATCTGTTGTAAAGACACTGCCTTACATCTCCAAAAATCTTTGCCGTAAGTGTAATAATGAAATCTGTGAAATAACACTTCCTCCTGGTGCCCAAAAAGATTGGCTCTGAGAAAAAATATGCAATGTATAATGAGGGGAATTAAAGGCAATATTTTAACAGCTTTTTAAATGCAAACTTTATCTTTAGAAAACCACACAATCCTCCATTTTTCCTCTCTCTGATTTTAAGTATTAGGAGTAAATTCTTCATTGCAGGGTTTCCTGAGCCCTGGTATTTCCGGAAGTGTGCATGGAATAACAAAACAGTGGGCCTAGAGTTATCAAAGAAGACTAACTAGGCAAATTACCTACCACCCTACAGGTATACTTGGTTAAAATTCTTGAAAACTATGCCCTCTGATATCTTATCTGCCTTGACATTGCCCCACAAGCAGACAAGGGCAGGGTGCTGTCTGTTAAAACTGGGTTAGAGAGAACAGTTGTAATTATGAGCTTCACATACTTACACTCAGCCTCCCATTTGAAAACATGAGCAAACCCCAGCAATTAAAGGCAGTTAGCAGTTTTCAAGCTAGTTGAAACACATGCAACAAGTAATTAAAGCCTGCCAGTGAGGCTGCGCTCTTCCTGCAATGTCTACCACAGAGGAAATGGGTTTGTGATCAGTCTCCACGCCTTCCTAACAAATACAAAAGTAATCAGAAATACTAAAATTACAGCATTTAATTTAATTTTATTTAGCAAACACAAGCAACTGATGCAAAAAAGTCTTAAGCCTGAAACGATCACCTACATGTTAATATTGATGCTAGTTCTCAGAGCAAGAAATCAGGTTTGCAGCTCACAGTACACCCAGAATTTCTTGAAAGGTCATCATCACTAAGTAAGATGTATGCTTCTGCCAAGATTTCTGCTTTGGGTGGAACTGTTCCAAGTTTGCTATCATCAGGACAACCTACTGAATCCAGCTGTCAGCTAAAAAGCATGTGGAGGAGCCCCCGTCACCACCCACTGGACAGGAAAGAAGGAAAAGCCACTGATGAACAGGCAATGCTTGAAAATGAATGGGAACAAAGCACCAAGAAAACATTTTTCAGGTCAGTCAAGAGAATGTTATACTACTGCACAAGATAAACTTTTGATAGTGCCAAGCAAAGTTTGTATCATTCACAATTCCTCCTTTAATTCCTCTCTTTAAAGAGGGAGGAAGAGAGAAGAAAGAGTTCAGCATTCCCCAGAAAACATGGAAAGCTCTCCAGCAGATGGAGAATTCGAAACACATAAAATCATAGAATCATAAAATATCCTGAGTTGGAAGGAACCCATAAGGATTATCAAGTCCAACTCCTGGCTTTGCACAGGACCACCCAAAAATCAGACCATATGTTTGAGAGCATTGTCTAAACATTTCTTGAGTTTTGGCAAGCTTGGGGTCATGACCACATGAGAAGCTATAGGTCCCTTGAAAGTTCCAGCAAGAGAGTTTTGTGAAGACAAGGTCAAATAAGATGCCAGTAGTATGTTTGATATTACATATTGAATCTGTTTTGTTTTAAGGATATGACTAATCTTTTTCATTAAAAGTTACTGTTTAAAAAGTGAGAATGTAAAAAAAAATTATACGTGGAAAAATCTACTATGAAAATAAGAAAAAGAAAATGCTACTTTTTAAAAACCTTTGAAACATTTTGAAGTCAAATGAAGCAAAAATAGAAAAGCTGAAGTCTCTTATATAAATCAGAGTAAGAGGATCTTTTACAACTGATTAAAATGTTAAGACAGTAAAGCCTAAAAGTACTGTAGGGAATTCTGTGCTAAATTGAAAACATCTATCCTCTTCTGTTTTGGAAATAAGTTTAGATATTATGCAAAGTACTACTTTTTCAGTGTCCTCAATCATCACAAAAGAGTATAAGACAATGCAAAGAGCACTTTCTCAGACCAACTGCTTTATTAAATATTGAAAATTTTATCAAAATGCAACTGCCAACTAAAAAAGCAATCCTTTCAAGGAAAAAAAGCAATATATACTGCAACAGTTTATAGCAAAATATATAAGCCAAGCAAAAGAACAGCTAAGAAAAGAGATCTGAACCTAGGCAGTAGAGTGAGTGGTTTTATCTTTCTGGATACAGAAAGAATACATCAAAGCCAACCGCTGTAGCAATTTTTGTGCCTTTTCTCCCCTCAGATAGTTTGAACTCTAAAACCCATGTTAAGCGTGTTACATCTTACATTCCTGCCATTACTCAGAAACAGAGAGGAAATATTCAAGACTCACCCTACTGAATCCTCTTCAAGTACTCAGGAATGTTACTACTTTTGTGGATAGTATGTATTAACATATTTATTTGTATGTATTTATTTACATATGCATGAAACATTAATAAATGTGGACTGTGGTAGACAAAAATGCAAAAAAAAAAAAAGGATATAGCTGCAAAGGATGGGATTCTGCATTACTTATTTCTGTATCTCAAGGCATCCAAGCACTCTTTAGCTCATAGATAAAGTGAAAATTTTACAGTAGAATTCATCTCATTCTGAAATAAATGTCTAAACAGGTCCAATAAATTGTAGTTTAAAACTGCCTTTTCCCCTCCAATAAATACATGGAAAACAGCATACTCAGAGACAGTAGTCACAGAAATATGAACGTAGGAGAGACTCTTCCACTACACCTATTTAGGGGCAGTTCTCAGCACCTTAGGAGCACAGCTACGCCAGTGGAGAAGGAATAAAGAACTCAGCTCTTCAGATAATGTAAGCTTGTGAAATAAACCCTATAAAAACCCATTTGAGTACTTCAAAGCCATAACAAAAACTCACTGATAAAATAGCCACTGACAAAGTCTACAAAACAGAAACACAGTGGAGATTTCATATGAGTTAAAAGGTAGGAGATGTTGCTGGGAGTTTATTGCTCTTGCTATTAAGGGTAGGAGTAGGAATACTTAACTAAGTAGTTGCCAAAGTGAAGGAAGATAGGACCTAAAGAGAAGAGTATTACAGTGACTTGTGACACTTTGGTAAGCTCGCTCTAGAATATGTATCTATAAAAAGTGTAATCTAACAGGTTACAAAAATAAAAGATTCCAAAACTAAAGCCACAGTTGAAGATGAAATCAAAATTTGGATGGGAGATGGAAAAGTATGAAAGAAGAGGGAAATTAAGATGAACTTATTGCTTGCAAAACCCATAAACAAGAATTCTTTAACATAACATTCCTAGATGAGGACAATGGGAAACATATGGCCAGAAAGCAAGAAAAAAGAAGACAACAGATAAAAGAGAAGAAACTGGATTAAAGGATAAGTTTGGAGTGCTCCCAACACCCTGAAAATGAACAAAAGTAGATGCACTGCCACAGTTCGTAACTTTGCCAGCTGAATTTTATTGTCTAGGAACCATTTTGTTGCTACTGCTGTGGCCACCTCTCCTCTTACACAGCAGCACTGTATCATGCCTGAAGTACCATAGCTCATAAGGATTGAATGGTGCCATAACAGTAGGGAGGTATGGTGGCACAGCTGCAGAGGGTGTACTGACCTGGAGAAAAGTATTCCCACTTGGGCATTTGATCAAGCCAGATCTTTCTTCAGTAAAAACAACTGTTCTGATATATTTATAATTAGAAAAGATATCAGGGATCAAAGTATATGATTGCATCTTCTGAGTTTCACCACAGATTCTACATCTCAGTTGAGCCAAATCACTAGCAGCCCAGCTCCCTGTTTGCAGGAAGCAGGATGATAGAACCCAAGAACACAGCAGCCAGAGAAATAGTGTGCAAAGCGGTGTTAGAGGAAAATAAACAAAGGTACTCTATTCCTTGCAAGAAGGAAGATTCTGCAAAGAAAATCTCCAGATGAAGGAAGACAATGTGGAGGAAACAACTTCTTACAGCTGCAAGATACCTTTTAGCAGCTGACAGGAGCTCTCACACTATTGTGAAAGCCAGGTTCTCCCAGCCCTGTGGGAACCTGCAGACTTAGTTTTCATGCAATGGTGGCTGACAGGAGCTTGGCACTGATCATTCCACCAGCCTTGCTGCTGGCCATGCTCAAGGCAGAAGGCACATGTGGCTGCTATTGAGCCCTAACCATAAGTACATCCTTCGACAGCGGCAGGATCCAGCCCTGCTGAAGGGCAGCTGCTCCTGGAGCCTCACTCATTGTTGAGCCTGAATCTGCATTTCCACAGCAAGTGCTGGAGACCAACCATGCAGCTTTGTGCAAGCACAAAGTGACATTTGTTGTTCTTGGCTTTCACTGAGTGGGATTAAAACAGTGTAAGAGAGCAGACAGGAGGTAAATCCCAGTGTGGGAAACATTGTTCCAGCACTAGGGTGCCATCTCTGATTTTGGCATTGTGTGAATTAATACTAAAGCCACGTTTGCTTGTATGGATTTTTACAGACTATTAAAAATTCATCCCAGCCCTTTTCCAGGAAGTGTCAGAGTTCTGTTTAGCAAATAAGAAAAAAGCCCCACAACAATTACTTCCAAGCAAATTGAACACAATGAGTTTGGCAAGCTCCGTCATACCTGATTTCAGCTGGAAATGAGGCTTAGATGGAGCTTTCCATGCTTCTCATAAATGTCTGATTAGAGGAACAAAATAGGCTTGGTATTGTGAGTTTAAATTTGTCAAATTTGCTTTAAACACAGCATGAATGTAGGATTTATTTTTATTACTGTTTTAGAGAAAAGTACTCAAAATTATTCAGCCTAATAAAAACAATAAAAAGCAATTAATTCTGCAGAATTGTTTTCAAGCCAATAAAGGCCTTCTTTTTTAGCAAGTAGTAATGAATTGAACAGCATTTATTTCATTAAAAAGTGGATTGGCTCTTCTTTGTTAATATAATGGATAAGAAAATTGTGTTCAGACCTCCTCTGAGTAGCTCTCTGCATCTGAAAAGCTGCATTATTAAATTCCCATGCAGGAAGCTGTAATGTCCCAGCAGCTGCATGGGCTTTAACCCTTCTCCCCAGAAACCTGAGTTATGGCAGAGCCCTGAGAGCACCAAGTAAGAGGCTGCCGCTGAAGAATTAGTGATTTTGTTGCTATTTTCATTTTCTCCATCTTGGAGGGGGGTAGGCAGTCAGGTTTGGTGCTGAGGGAGTGGGAAGGAATAAGGAAAATAATCAGCAGAACTCATTTTTCTGTGAGAAAAAGTGGGAGGCATAAGTTACAGGGGGCGGTAATTGTGGATCAGACACAGGCGGGAACTGATACTCAGCTGTGAGAGGAAAAAGAGCAGTGGAGACATCAGCTGCAAATCAGCAGCAACCCTAGATACTATAGAAGCAGTGGCATGCAAAACACGTCAATGCTCTTGGAACACGCGCACGTACAATCACAGAAATGGAGCATTTATTTAGTCAAGTCAGTCACTCCTTGCTTCCTTCCCCAGAGAAGCAGTGCCCAGCAATGAGACTCTGTGCACCTCAGTCACTGCTGGAGACACTGGCCTGGCTGCCCAGGGCTGCAGTAGTGTGGATTTCAGGGGCTGCAAAGGGGAAGGGGCCAGCAGACACAGCAGCAGACCTAGGCAGCCTGAGGTTGTCACCCACGGAGTTGGGGACCTGAGAAGATCACAGCGACAGAATTTAATATTTTCCTTGAAACCCCCACGATCAGTCTGCTACTTGCATGAATGACTCATTCATCTATCCTGTCTCAAAGATCACAACAGGAAACATCACTCTCGTCTCTCGCTGCTTCTCTGCCACTGTATTTATAGCTGCCAATTAATGACTATGAAATGTGTTCTCCAAAGAAGTGTCACTAAAAAAGTGAAAACTATCTTCGAAGTAAATAGTTTATGTAGTGTATGAAATATGTATAAAACAATACACGCACAAGAAATGCTCCCAGCATCTGAAAGACATTCTAGGCTTACTCCAAAAAAACGTTACCGCTGCTCAGCAGAGGTGCAACATCCAGAAGACTGATAAAAAGAAATTAACCCTACTACAAACATCAAGAGACATGCCAAGTGCAACATGTCTATACCAAAAGTGCAGTTATTTTCATGGGCATTTTTCCCAAAAAAGTCAAATGGTAACATTCTCTTTCATGACATTTTCAATGAGTTCATCCAAGAAGTGAATACAGAACAAAACTCTGCTTGTTCCTATATTAAAGAGTAAGAGATTATATACTAGCTTCCCCTCTAGCCCACCTATTTCTGCTAGGAAGGAGATAAAACCTCTAAGGACTAGTGTGCACAGCCTTCCCAAACAGACTGGATCCAAAACTCGTTTATCAACACAGTCACACAGACTTTTTAGCAGAGTTTATCAACTCAAGCATGCTGCTATACTAATGAGTTTTCATGTCTGGAGCTACTTCTTGTACTGTGAACATTACATGAAATACAAACTCAGGACTTTCTGTAGAAGACACTATGGACAAAGTCCAAGCAATGTTGCAAAGCTGTGTTCCTAATGAAATGATATTTTTGTCTGAAGAATTTTATTAAATCCTAGACATATGTATATGACACACAAAGCCTTGATTAGATATGATCCATGGTAGCTAGGGAAATGCAGTTGGAACTCAGTCTGTTGTATATTTGTGTGCTTCAGAGAGAGTTTTTTAAATGAAAATAACCTCATTTTTAAGAATGCCTTTGACTCCAAATATCTCAGCATAGGTGTGCCCTGCTATTCAGCACAGAGGCCGAAGCGAACTGTGGCCTAGACAAAAAGAGATACACTATTTCAGCACCTGAAGTCTAGAAGAAGCCACTCTCTAAACGCCCTTTGCAGCTCTCCTCTTCCACTGATGCTCTCTTGCCAGTCACAGGGATTTTCTACTGCAAGGGAGAGGATTACTAAGAGCTTAAGTGATGAGCGTGCTTCCAATTCCAGCGCGTTCGTTACACAAGGTAAAAAGGGAACATAGCACAAAGTATATTAACAGCAATATCCATGCAGCTCTCTAAATCAGAGATACACAGATGAAGGTGCGTCTTAGCTTGTTCTTTGCATTAGAATAGGAATGACTCTAGTCTCAGACACTGGCCTACTACCATTAAATCACACAATCTCAAACTGGAAGAGATTTGGACTAAATGTCTAGTACTGCTGCCTCCTGCACCCACAGGACTGTAATGCCTTATATTTAAATGAAATTAATTACTTTGTATTGATGAGAAAATGAAACTAATGCCTTTAAGAGATGCCATAAAATGAAACAGATTTATGTGCCGTTGTGAGAAAGTCTGTTCAGCTGATGTGAATAACAGTGTAATCAATAGGGATGACACAGTAGTCCAGGTGAGCAGACACCTCTGGAGATCATCTAGTCCAACCCCACTGCTCAGAACAAAGACACATAGAGGCTGTTGCCCAGGACTGTGTCCAGTTGGGTTTTGAATGATTCTATAAAGTATCTATATAAAATGTCTAGGCAATTTCTGTCATCGTGTAGCAACTCATAGTAAAAAGTCTTCTCTTCATCCTAGTCATTTCCCTCCTCTGATTTAATGTGGTACTAGGATGTTCAGGGGTTTCCATTACCCATAAAAATCACAGAAGTTTAACATAAATGATTGCAGTACCCTCTTTGTGGGAGAGGAAAAAAAGAAGAAAAAAAAGTTGGTTGAGTAATTAGATTGTTGAGATTTTCTGAGAAAAAAAAAATGCAAGTGTCCTAAAAACTTTTCATGGAAATGCACAATATGCACTTACACTAACCATTTTCTGATTAATTTTTAAAAAACTGAAAATTAGAGAAATTGAATATTTTATAAAATCTGACATCTCTTCCCTGCACCCCTTTAAGAACGCTGTTATGTATATGTTTAGTAAAACCTATGCTACTTCTAATGCATTTTGATTTTTCCAAATACCTTAACTAGAGTGGGAATCAATGCAGCAAAATATTTTATTGACTTCTAAGTAATACTGTAATTAATTCCTACCAATGTGCTTTTGACAGCTGCCTTTAAAACAATGGTGGATTTCAAATTTTCTATAAAAGAAGTAGTTAAAGTACAGCACTTTTCTCATCCTGCTGTGTGAGGGGTCTCAGAAAGTACCTCAGCTAGAGGTGAAGGGACATTCATTACAGCAGAAAGATGTACATTACTTTTCAATCAGGCTACCAGAACTGGTCTCCTTCATTGAGGGTATTCCCTAGCCAACATGAATGTTTGTAGACGATCCCATTAGAAATGAGCCAACTTTTTAAATGAAACTATGACAGGATTAATCTTCCTGAACATCCCATCAAGAAATTTCAACTTAGTTTTATATTTTATTTGATTAAATAATCAAATAGCTTGTAAAATTATCAGGGTTCTTATCTTAAAGTCAGTCAGTAGTGCTGACCATAATATCTAATAGTTTGATTTAAGCTCTAGTAAAAGATCTACAGTAAGATCTCAAATCCAAATTAGGCACAACTGAACTTTATATTCAAAACAAAACAGAAAAAGCTGATGTACGCTACAGTGAGATTCTCAGGAGCAGTTCTGCTACTCAGAAGCAAAAATTTAGAGCATGAAGACTGCCACAAACATTATCTGCCACCGGGAAAAGGTGTAGTTCTTTATCGGTGTCTCCTAACATAAACAGGTAATTCATCCTGTCAAAACTGAACTCTCATCTGGCAAAGAATGAGAGAGAGAGTAAATCTCAAGAAGCAGCATTCTTTCTTAGCAGGCAGATGAAAGCATGTGGTGGCAATGTTGTGTACATGGACTGGAACAAAATCCAACCACCATGGAAGGTTATTAAAACAAAAATTCAAGGTGACAAAAAGCCGTGTACTGTTTAACAGAGCAAGGCAACAAGTCTGAAAAGGGGATCAACAAATTCAATGTAAATCTAAGTAAAGAATTAATTAGGGAGATTCTAGTAGAAAATGACTATAACCAGCACAGTCCATAAGAAGAATAAGTTTAATTATAAAGCAATGACATCAAGTTCCTGAGATGTTTGGAGTTTTTTAAATAGACTGCTGTACGTCTTTGAAACAACGCACTTTTCTGTACTTTGTAGACAGGAACTGTGATGTGTAATGAAGTTCTCAAAATACCATTATTTCAAGTCTATGATCATGAAAAAATATAAAAAGTCAGTACAAGTCTATGAAGGATATTTGATATCTGTTTTCTAGTAAGGCAGGTTCTAAGCAAACCAATGCACATCTTACTGAAAAAAAAAAAAAAAGATTGAAGTATGTTCTAAGAGGCACTAACTTAGTTTCTGGCAAAACAAGTGTGATAGTAGTAGGATGAAGTTTCAAAACCATGAAAGTATGGGATTTCCAAGTGATGCATCCCAGATTTCTTTATCTTGGCCCTTTTTCATAGCAGAATATTATATAGCTGAATGTATGACAAAGTATGCAGCAATGCTAAGTGTCATTGCTACTGTGTTCATTCACTTATATACACACGTTTAGATAACTGGAACTGCTTTGTTTATCATATGCAAATGCAGAACAAGCTAAAATGACTAGCTGTGGAATACTTGTGATTTTAAACTGTAGAAAATCTAGTCTGCAGAGTTTATCATGAGACTCTGCATGTTAAAGACAACAGTAATCTTTCATTATGCACTAAATTAATTTCACATCCAGTCTATGTTATCTGAAAAGGGTCTGTGGGAAGATTCGTATCCAAAAGTTATTTAAACGAAAAGAATTGCTCAATACATCTCCTTTTTTTTTAATCTCTGAAAGATTACTCAGAATCATGGATTAACTCCCACCAAGCATAGTTTCTGTGGTACAGTTTGTGGATGAAAGTACAGTGGAAGCATTTTTCACTCTCTCTTTCAACCCAATCCTTTCAGTGAATTATTCCTGTAGAATACTAGGATGGAATATAACTGCTAGCATTAGAAAAGCACTAACAGTCTAAAATGAACATGGGGCTTCCAAACTACAGCCAGTTCAATTACTTGGCAGAGTTAGTACTATGAGTCAGCAACAGCCATGAACAAATGAAAGGCCACCTTAGCATCATTTGATGTACTGAGACAGGAGCACTGATTAATTAAGTCAAACAAGAAGGCAATAAAGATGGAAGATAGATGTCCTCAAAGCCCACCATCTGTGTAGTTCTGGGCAAGGCAACTTGCTGGTTTCATCTTCTTTCCAGTAAAAAGTATTACACCGAAGTGTAGAAAGTTACAGGTCACAGCCCTGCTGACTCATTGCACCATGCTAAGAAATAAAACTGATTCACTAAGAGATGGATCTGATTACACCACCTATCAAAGGTACAATCAGGCTTGAAACCATCAATGAGCCCCATGAGCAGCTGTATCTCCTGCTACTCACTTCTATTCTCCCTTGGGGACTTTTCATAATATAGATATTCTAGTCTGAAACGTAGATAAGGGATAGAGGAAGAAGGACAGGAAATTATCTGTTTTCACTGAAGCCCCATGATTTTTGCCCTTGAACTTTATCTTGGCTTCAAGTTGAAGTATTTCTGTGCATTGTCTTTCATGAAGTTATGGTCTTCCTGATATCTGACTCAATAATTAATGTGTAAAGTTATTGCTTGCATGCATAATCTTCCTCTCATGAATATGTGAAGGAGGAAAGATTATAAGTTGTCAAATGCTTCCAGAGCCTCTCTTCATGACAGAATGATAGATCCCAATGCTGTATTTAAAACACAGCTGAATAGATAAAAATAGTGTTTAACTTTTATAGTCATTATGAACCATAGTAATTTATTGAGCCCTTCAATCAGCTGAAGAAACAAAATGTTGGGAATGGGTGAATGACTCACTTCTTTTCATGCCGTGCACACTGGTGCTCCAACAACTCGATGGTCTGAAGGCTAAATAAGAACGCATAAATGTATCACATAAACGAAGCAAACAAAATGTATCATAAACAAAAACAAAGCAGCGGAAAGCACTGAGGGAAACTCCAACCAGTGACTGGTTTCTAATTAGCTGTATCTGCAGGGTGTGTCTGAAACAGTTAGGAAGATAAATGTGGATTTCACAGTGATTCAGAATAAAAAAGTAATTGTATTAGGAACAATAATTCTAAATAAATAGGCTCAAAACTTGACTATGGAATCCACGTATTTGTTTTTCTCCCTTTTTTTCTCTTTTCTCAGGAGTTCAAGACTGCCTTGGATACACAAGTAGATATAATATCACTAAAAAGTCAAATGAGAAAATGCTCATTACGTTCATTAGTTATAACCATTCTTTTTTTCCTCAGAGTTCAGAAAAACCCATTTACTTCCAGATGCCAAAAGGACAAACTTCTAGACCAAAACAAAACAGATTTCACTCCTTACCTTGCACTATTAGTGCACTAAGATATGTAAGCTACCACAGTTACCTAAGTT
The DNA here is from genome assembly GCF_002078875.1 of Numida meleagris. NCBI lineage: Eukaryota > Metazoa > Chordata > Aves > Galliformes > Numididae > Numida > Numida meleagris. The sequence goes on from NC_034409.1 coordinate 141,101,118, forward strand.
ATCTTCCTTCCTTTTTTTTTTTTTTTGCCCCCAAAGGAAACTAAACAATAATCAATCAGAAAGATCATTCTTAGTATCTTAAATGATGGTCAATATGTTGAAAGAGGTGTAGGTAGTTCGTACTGATTCCTAGGAGTGAAAGTGCAACCATTAATATGGGCCCCCTTATGAACTCAGCCATTAACATGCAGTCTTCTATATGACTTTGAATATACTGATGCCATGGGGTGAATTGTAAATGTCATTACCATTGATGCATTTGCACTTTGTACTTGTAAAATGAAGATAATCCTTCTTTCAGCCACTATCAAGGAGCACTTTAAGAAAAATGATAACTATGCAAGAGTTTGCATTTTCTTTTGAAATTATTCCCATTCCTTACTGTATCCCAAAGTCTTCTTTGAAGAAGGTGCCAGAAGCTTCCAAGGTGTGAATAAAAAAGTCAGATAGATATCCATATTGTATTTCACATCTAGGTACCAAGCCTCTCATAATAACTAGAACTACTCAGTATTTCTCTTCATCAGAAGTCTTTATAACATCAAATGCAAACCCACATCATACAAAATAGAAATTAGGGTAAATAATTCTTAATACAGTAAATATGAAACTAACAGTAAATATCTGGTGTAATCTAATTCATTTGTGTTGTTTTGAAATACTTTATAACACCTGTAACTACTCCATTGTTCCACTTAGGTGTTAGGCAATTAGGAAGGTTATTCAGCCCCACTATGGGCAGTGAGAGCAGGCGTTAGTGTTTCAGACTAAACATTTAGAATATTCTTTCATGCTGTTTTTAAGCACCAAATAATGTGTTCCTTAAGAATAGTAGGAAGATCAGGCTTCACAGTAAAAAAATACAGTTTGTTCAGTCCTGGAGCAGAGAAATACGCATTGTAAATGACAACATGTAAAACAAAAGAACAATTAAAATCTCAGCTAAGCAATAAGCTTGAGATGGCAATGTTCCTTTTTTTTTTTTTTTTCCACACATTCTGTATGTTTCAGGATAAGCCTGCTCTGTTGTGGACTCACTATGAGCCACAGATAATGTGGGAATATCCATCTGCTCCAATGCAAGTCCTCCAGGACTGCTGAGGATGTCTGCTCTGCCATGGTATATTCTCTCCTCCTTCTACATTCTCTGATCTTGGTGTCGATACTGCAGTTTCTCACTGCTTTTCCCTCCTCCTCTCCCTGTCCAACATTTTCTGTCCTTTCTAACACAAACTTTTCCTGAGGTGACACCGTTTTTGTTGCTGGGAGCTACCTGGAACCTGCTGCTCATCACAGAGAGAGGCCTTCCCTGAAGCTCTCCCCTCCCTTTTTCTTTTTTTTTTTTTCAGCTTTATTTTCTTGTATTGGATTCAATTGTACATTATTTAGAATTTATCCTCTTCTTTTAGTGCTTCATGATTGAGCTGTATGTAAACATTCCGATGCAGCAGGATCAACTTCACCTTGCCATAAATGTTTCTGCATTCAGCTCTAAATTTTCCCAGAGGAATTTTAAAAAGCTGAGTGAAAAATTTTATGGTGTACAAATTACATGATTTTTTTTTTTGTTATTGATGATAGTGATTTACACTGACATTTCTGCCACTATTAGTCAGATCATGTAATAGAGACGTATCATTAGTATTGAAATTGTTCTGAAAAAAATTTTTGAAGAAATGTAGATTTAATTATCCCCCCCCAAAGTATTTATTTCAGTGAATGAAGAACTCCCTGAAGGCCTCATACATCTAAAACTATATTAAAGTACTCAGCAGAATGCAAGGGTATTAACTGCTCTAAAATTTCAGATTTGTAGACTTTTCTGTGCTAGACACAAAGTATATGGGACTCTGATAAAGGGTTTTAGAAAGCATAACATGTTCTCTGTAAAATATAGAGCCTTTAGCAATGTATAGTCCTTACATAAAGCAATTCCATGTAAAGATTGCAATTAGGTCCTTGAATGGCTTATTTACTTGCCTCTGGAAGGAGACTGAAAAAATTCTGCCAGTTTGCTGAATTAAGCTCTGCCATTTGTTTTAAAAAAAAGTATAGCAATTAGAGTGCAAATCTTCAAAATCTTAACTGTGAGATTCATTTTCTGTGGGTATCTGTGCAAGGAAATCTTACTCACTCAGCTGATACCAGATGTGAGTTCTCAAAAGGACACAAGCCAAACCAAAGAAAATTGATTTAAATTTGAATTTTCAAAACATTAAAAAAATTGTGTTGCCTACAGTCATCCACTTGGCTTGCTCTTGTGAAAGGTGGAATAACGTTTTATAGTTGGTAGTTATGAAATAGCCACTCATCTGTAAACAGAGAAGTTTCCTTTTTACAAGTTTTGAAGCAGACCAAATCATTATCACACTCTATCATCTATCTAAGAGAACTACTGTTCCACAGTTCTTTTAAATAAATCTGGACAAGATTATGCTACCTTGCTGAATTAATTTGGTTAATGTGTAACGCTGAAGAGTATAACACTAAGCCACACGGATAAGATGGAAAAAAAATATCTCAAATTCATGATGATTCATTCCCATTGAAAAAAAACCAATATTTAACACCCAAGGAGATCTTCAGAAATGCAGCTGTACTTGCTATATCATGAAATGACTGTCAACATACAACAACGTAGCAGTAAGTAGTACCTATAAGGTCAGGTAGTGTAAATTATCATTTCCATCTAAAACAGACTCAGATTTCAAGTAGAAGTAGGCTAAGTTTTGAGGTACTATTTACATTACTACTATTTTTATATTAATTCCTAACTTTAGCAAACAAACTCATCTGCTTTACAAATCTTTGCTAGAAAGAAAATTAACTTTAATCTTAAGAATTTATAAGAAAAATAAACAAGAAAAACTGCTGAATTGGACTATGAACTCTATTAGATTAGTAGCTCCCTAGTATGGAGTATCTGATAACTAGATCATCCTTCAATATTTCTCATCTGAGAAATAGTCTGCTTGTTCTTAACAGAAACCAATACATCTTGCAAATTTACGTAAGTGCAGGCTTCCTACCCAAAGGACTGGTGGTTTTGTTGAGGTGTCTCTAAACCTGACTATTCTAAACATAAGGAATAAGGAGCTATCTCTGAAACCCCTGTGACCTACTGACAATAGATTCACTGAGATGACCTAAGAAAGAAACTGTAATAAACGTTTGAAGTTTTACATGCTATATAACTCTACAAGTTACAAATACTTGCACATCTTGCTTTGTTTTAGATAAAACTGCCCATCATTATGCATTCAATTTCTGACCTCCGAAAAACCTGTATTAATGTCAACAAATGCATGTGTATTTATATTTGTAATGCCTTCCCATGAGTCTCTTCAGATATATTATTTTTGTTCTTATTTGCCATTGCCACTCTTGAACTACTAATGCTTAGGAAATTGTAAAGATGTATTTACACTACTTGTAATTTACCCTCTGTCCATCATTATCTATTTTCTTTTTTCCTGTGTTAATTACTTGAAATGCTTATTAAATAATCATTGGCTGTTTATTATTCAATTACTATTCATCTGCATTCTCATTAAAACTAGAAAAATTCATTCTTTGCCGTAACATTACTGGGATGTCTCCGGTCAAAAATCAGTCACCTATGACTAATGAGTGTAAGATGCCAATAATGAAGTTCAGTGCATCATATATATATGAAACTGAGATGCCTCTGAGTTGATTACTTACTGCAAATATATTTATCAAGTGGTAAACAATGGTGCATCACATTCATTTTGCTAGTAGGTAAGTATCGAATGTCACAAAGAGATATCAATAAATATATTTGAATCTATGATATGAAATAAAAGGGAACCTAATACTAAATAAATGCAGGCTGTTCAGACTAACCTCCTAATTCCTTGTATATCCAGAAGAGTAAAAAAAGACCATCATATTCCTTGTTTATGTAACAGCTTTTAAGTATTAAAACATGCTGAAATTAGTAAAACAGAATGATTACTCATTTGGGTACAAGCCCAAAAAATGTAAGCAGAGGTAAAAGCTTAAATTAAAAGAACCAGAATTTAAAACATTTGTATGCCAGCTCAAATTAATTATCATTTCAATGATGATAAAATACAGATTAGTAGCCTGTGCTTTTTTGATAAGGGATGGATTAACTATAACTAAATCAAATTTGATAATCACAGTAAACATTAAAGTCCACATAGTTTAATCTGATATATAAGCAGCAAACAGAATTCAAGTATGCTGCTACATACACAAAAAATATAAATCTGTATATAATCATGATATTTCTGTTTCTATTAATTATTTTTTACTTTCAGCATTGACCTAAGTCTTAAGTGAAGGGTGGGCGATGCTTCCAGCTGCTCTTTGAATATGTTCCAGTGAATACTCAATACAATCTGCAAAATAATCTGCATAATGAAGGATAAATCTCTGACTTCTTAAGCTACAAGAAATTAATGCCATTTCCCATGTAGTAAGGTAATACTTGGGATAAATTCCTTCATCAGCATCTTCACTAAGAAGCCTCTGTGAAGAATATTTTTGATGAAGGTTGGGTAAATGACTCCATGGAAAGCAGCAGCAATGTTATGAACAGGGATGAACATATATGGTCTAAGAGGTGTCCACGGGTCTCTCTGTCAAGGGGAAAAGAAGGTCTCTAGATTTGATAATAATGTGACAGGCCCTGCCATTACTCCAACCCTTATGACAGACTCTGCAGTTGCTCCAACCTCTGCGAAAGGCCCACGACATGACTCAATTTATCCAGTCTCTGAGTACAAGGGCATTACTAATGACCTGAATAGCCCTTCTACAGGCATTTTTTTTTTTGTAATCATAAACATAGTTAAAAGACCTGTGTTTTTCCCTGCCTCTCAACTTGATGCTCAACTACAGGGTTGTGACAAGCATCACCATTGTCATAATTCCTTTGTGTCCTGTGAGACTGCAACCAGGTTACTATATGAAGGACTTACTATATGATGCTCCCCGGGGTAACAGAAGATTTTATGTACAGGAAAAAGTTGCAGCAAGGTGAGATTGTAATTATTTTATTTCTTTAGTGTTACGGAGCCTAAGCCTATGCAGGTCAGTTGAATTATTGGGACAGAGGATCTTTCCACTTATTTCTTCAGTTTTATGCTTCTGTACCCTATTAGGGACTGGAAATCACTGCCATCCAAAGTTTAGAAATGAAGACATTGCTAGTATGAATTCATTGCTTGGTAGATACATTCAGCATTATTATTTGGCAGTACCACATTCAACCAGAGGAGGCTCATTTGCACAGATTTTGATAGGTTGCTTCTCAGAATCACTTTGAGCTCACATCTTGGTAGATTTGGCAGTACAGGCACAAAATGATATTTTGATATTGTATTTACCATTATTTATTGCATACTATAGCAAATTTAACCAAGTGTACATTACTTCCGAATTCCAGCTGGGGACATTATACTTCTGGTACACGTACCCTTATGTGCATCCGCTCCTGCTTACTGGCTGTGCTTGTGAAATAAACATTCAGCAGACACAAGAGCCACAAGGATCAATACCTGCATTATGCAGAGGAATATGTGATGTATTTTGAAATGCAAGGGATCTTGAAATATCTTCTACACTTCAGTGGCTCGTTTATCATTGCAAAGGTCATGGATTTCAATATTACTAATGCTCTAAAAATCTTTAGATTCACATCCATCAAAGTATCTTACTTTATGAGCAGTCCTCTCATTTTATCATACATTGAAATAGGGCAAAAAGGTTCTGTAGTGAACATACATGTCCTTGGGCTTTGGATTAAGCATTCAAAAGGGGGAGGAAGGCAGGAAGGAAGGAAGGCAGAAAGGAAGCAAGGAAGGAAGGAAGGAAGGAAGGAAGGAAGGAAGGAAGGAAAATAGTGATCTATAAGCTACATTTGGACTCAGGTTGCTAAGTTATTTCCTTAGCTCTTCCACAAGTCATTCCACATATGCTACAGAAAAAAAAATGGTTCTGTCTAGACTCTATAGGAGATGTGAACAGTAAGTAATAGGGCCAACAAATACCTCATAAATAATTTTTATTGAATGAAAACAGCAATATTAAATGTTAAGTTCTTCATTAAATATTCTTTTTTATCCCTCAAAAAGGAAAAATCCTTTCCTCTTCCTCACTTGAAACAAAAATTAAAATTAATATGTCATTTGAACTACTTCCTTGCATAAATCTGAAATGACTGCTTCATTTTGCAAACAAACATTTTTGTTGAACTGAGGAAATAAGGAAATTTGACAAACCATTTCAAAATAGCTGATACGTATGACTTCCATGAGAATTCTAATAGTCTGAAAAGTGAATGCCTGTCAACCTCCCTGTCTCCCACTACCCCCCAAAAAAAACACCAACAAAAAATTTTCAAACTATTAGTTACGTAGTTAATATAAACAATGCCATCTACTGGCAATAATAATAAGTAACACCGTTTGTGAGTTGGTACCTGTGGAAAGTTGCCACTTTCTTGTATTGTAATATCTATTCTAGAGTCCAGTGGTCATTCTAGAAGAGAAATCTTTAAATTTGAAATCAGGTTTCATGTTCTATGTTTCTCTTTAATGACTCATTTTGTCTAATATATTTGGACATAAGCTCCTACTAGGAAGGAAAAGGGTGGGTTCACAATTGGTTTAGAAAGAAGGATTTCATTTGTATGTATGTTCCACAGCTTTATAAACAGACTGAAATTGGGAGAAAAGCATGTTTAGCAAGAAGACAGTAGTATAAACTAAGTCCAAACACACAGCTCCAAAGTTAGCATATCCAAGATAGGCAGAAGATGCATGTAAAAGATTCATGAGTAAATTAGTAGAGAATATGAACCTATTAGACATACAGAAGTTGATGATCAAGTTCTCTTCTATTACACATCTTTCCTAAAACACTGATTGAGTAAAGTGTTGTCCATTTGAAGCAGATATTTGGACAAAAAGAGACTTACAATGAGCAAGAAAAGTAGATTGTAATTATCATATTATCATATTATTATTTATCATATTACAAATACAAGAAATAAAGGATTTATTTACAGCATTCTATTAAAAAAAAAAAGAGACTAGAATATGGAATTTGGGCTTTAAAACCATGTCTATAACCAATGCAAAGAAAGAAAGAAAGAAAGAAAGAAAGAGGCAAATAAATAGATACGTAAACAGAAAAATAAATAAAGTAAAATTATTAATGTTTAGTAACTCATTTGTCTGCCCTTCTCCAGCTGCATATCTCAGAGTTAGCAGATGCATGAATTATTATTTTTATGGCAGCAGTTCATCGGATGTGGTATACACCTGTCTTTCTGAAAACCTCTATAATAGACAGACAGTTGGTTTTTTTTTTTTTTGCTTTACCCAACACTAAGCTTTCAATTCCAGAACCAGAGCTGAAATTTCAGTAAATTTCACAGAATTTATGATTTGATCTGAAGTACTCAGGTTTTTAGGTCACGTCTTGCTTTATTTGTTCTCTGAAGTGTGATTTATATGGGAAAGTAAAAAGAACACAGACAAAGACAAATATGGGTGGCATAAAATAATTTTCCTAACAGAAGTGACAAAGCTGTCTGCTGAAAGTATTTTGAGCACTAGAGAAATGAAGATGGCAAACAAAGGGGAGAGCATTTGAAGTAACTGTCCTTAGGAAGAAAAACTGTAACAGTTCCTGTAAGAGAAATGCAATAATGACATTCAGGAACCAAATATCAGATAATATATTACCTCAATTTCTAGTTCCAGTTTGTGAAACCCTGTCTCAGAAAGAGATCCACAACTTCTGGGACAAATATTTTGTCTTGGAAGACTTCATTAAGATTTCTCTGCATGAAGGCTGGCTTTCAGACTAACTTCTGGACTGTGAACCGTCTTTGAACGTTGCACCCATCTCCTTCAACCATAAACTGCAGAAAAGAATTTTACCTTATGGCCATTTTCCAAGGTTTCATATATATGTTTACATTTATGTCTGAAAATATTTAGGTTCCTAGTTGCTAATTATAGTTACCCACTTTCCATTAGTAACTGCAAAAACTCTCAATGAGGCATCAGAAGCCTAAATATTTTCCCCAATTTCACTTCTCCTTAGGTTCCTGCTTCTACTTAAAATATTTATTCCAGATTGTACTCAGCTCTCACAGTATACCGATCTCTGCAGAAGTACTTAAAAGTAGGAAATACTTTCGTATTTCCCCCTCTTTTTTTGGAGCTTATGCTCTCATTTCAGTTTTCTACTCAAAGCAAGGATGCAGCAATTTATACCATCACAGGTAACAAAATACTTAGGAAGCACTTTTCATATTAAAGATGTTGCTGAGTTTTTCTAACAGGTGTTTGAAAAACTTCTAAAACATTAGAGACCTGCTTCTCTAAAGAAAATCTTTTCAAAGACAGTGCTTACTTAACAGCAACTCATAAAATTTTCCTTCGTAGTTTCTTCAGAAAAAAGTTAATCAAATTTTACATGTGTTTGCAAATTAGTCTGGTTTCTGTCTGTATTTTTTTCCATATGAGCAGTAGCACTGATCTCTGTGCACCTTTGCAACCTCAAAAAGTAGGAAAGCAAAAAGTCTGTTTAAATATCAAATCATGTTGATTCAAATTGGGCACTTGCTAAATGTCTTAACTTCTTAAAATTACTTTACTAAAAAATGTTGGACTATTTTTTCTGATAGGAAAGCCTACACACTTTGAGAATGAGATTCACTCACTTGATAAATTAACTTCATAGCAATCTGACTCTCACAAAATACCTGTATCTCTAAAACGAAGTGCTTTGTTAGAATTTCCCTAGACCAGAACGTAACTTCTGATGTACACTTGTTATTTATGCCTGTCAGAGAAATAAAGTTTGCTTAGCTTTTTAATGCCTTTCTCCCTAAACGAACGCAAAGTACTTTTAAATCTTTGTACCTATACCCTTCAAATTTACTCTACTGATAAGCACTTACTTAGGAGAAGAATAACTCCATAACTACATGCACCATGAACATGACATTGCAAAACACTTGACGAAAAAGCACAAATGCCTGAAACTGGAAGCTGTGAGACAGAAAAGCAGGTAAGCATTGATCAAGCTGGAATCTTGTGTGGTGTAAGCCTAGTTTAGAAAAGTGTGTGTCTGACAGGAGGTTTTGTTTTTGTGTTGTGAGAAGCTGGGTTTCTGAAGTCACACCATGCATTTCAGGCTTCCTATCCAAAATGCAGATTATGGAAAGCAAAGTGTCTTACAGTATTCACCAAAAACCCAAACCATTTTGATTGATTATAGTTTTCAGCTTAAATGATTGCTTCCATTTGATTTTTCTTACGATATTTTTAAGTGCAAATTTTCATAAAAGAAGCACAAAAGAAAGAAGAAATCAAATGACTCACTCAACCTGGGAATCTATTAATTTTTTGTTACAGTATACAAAATAAATTTTGGGACAACACTGATCCATTTGTTTTACTGTTTACAAGCTGCTATCTTGGAGAAGGCACAGAGCAGGTAATAGCTTCAGTGTAGATAATGAGTCTTTGGAAAGTTGCACAGGAGTCTTTTCTTTTTCATCTTTTCCCGCGAGCTACACAGATATCCTACCAACCACAGTGCAGAAAGAAGGTCAGTCTTCTTTGTTATAACAACACCACAGTATTTGATAGATGTCTCTTTACTAGTCAATTAAACAGGCTTGGAACTGTTCCCTGGCACCAGGGCCATTTGGCACAGAAGAACTGGCATCCGTACCACCAAGCTCTCTTTCTTGAAGGTAGCCTCATCCAGACTGCCTGCTGGGGCCAGTCACTAGCCCACGCTAATTCCTGAACTACAAGCAGGAATTGTTTGGAAAGGATACTAGCTGGCACAGGCAGAAGTAGACCAGCGATTGTTCTAACAATGTGACATTAAAGGCAAACAAGCTGCAGTGCCTGGGGATGATCCATAGCACTGTTTAATTTTCTAGTCTAGACATCACTGATAAGGCACCTTGAAACAGTCATAAACTACATTAACATATTCAGAACAAGGGCTCATATCTAGTTACCAACAACAGAGGTACTTTTCCCCAGCCCACACAGACATCTATTAATTTTATTTGTAGTGTAATACAACATTACATTTGGGGTAGATGATTTCATAAACTGGTGAGATTTATAGAACACAGATGAAGGCATCTAAAGGTTAGCCTGATAGTCACTCTCATTAAGGGCAGTAGGGAAAAGTAGAAACAATGACAATTCATCTTATAGCAACACAGAAATATAAAATAAATGGGAAGATTACCTCCAATCTGAAGGTACTCTCATTCTGCTGAAAACAAAGGCTGAAATATCTCAGACTTGGATGTCTAGCTAAATTTGGGAGAGATACCTCATCCAGAATATTCTACTGTATTTACAATAGCTAACGTGTTTAACATGAGGACTTGGCTTTCTTTTTGCCTAATGTGCAGGTAAACAGAAATGTGCTGTTGTGCATACACCAGACAGCTCTGCATTTTCAAATGAAATTTGACTCAAGTAGTGATGTTACAATATACATATATTTATTATGGAGATGTGAGCAAAAATTCTGGACAATACAGATCTTCATATCAAATTTTGTGGCTGTATGCAACCTCATGACTTACTGTCAGATGTCTCACAGGTCAACAAGGTGTGAAATCTAGCCAGCTCTCACATGTAAACATATCAATTTCTTTTTTCTTTCTTTCTTTTTTTTTTTTTTTACAGAGATTCTTTTGGAATATTTCCTGCTACTGTGAAAAAAACTACAAATACTTGATGTACCAAAGCTATCGGAGAGATGATACTTATACGTACTTTTGTTTCAAACACGTGCTGTGTTTCCAAAAATGTAAGATGAAGCTGCATTTCTGTTGTGTTGTATGCATTGCACAAACATTCCTTCAGACAACTGACCTTGCATATTACAATGAGTAACTTTGTCTGCAGTGTGAATCATCCCCATATTTCTGGAAGTACTCAAGACATTGATAAATTTTGACTTCAGTTTAGATTAGAGATCATTTTTGAAGTGAACCAAGACAGAATGACACTTCTGGAATAGTAAAAATCTAATCTACTTTTAAAATTACTATTAATTTTAATTGATTCTAGCTTCTCTGAGTAGAGCAAATAGCTTATGTTCTACATCCTTACAAATGATATTGGTATATCAAAATCGCAAGTATACTTGATGTTTCTTTCTTATATCAAAATGGCAACTATACTTGATGTTTCTTTCTTAGGCATCCTACAGCAGAAACTAAAGAGATTTTTCAGCAAACCTCTGATTATCGTACTTAGACGTATGCAGTTCTTCCATCTAGCATTCACAATACATTGATTTCCTAAGCTTTACAAGCACATACCATCCATCAAAGATGCTGATGTGCTGTAGGTTTAGACAAGGACCAACACTTTAAAGTAAAAGGGGTCCCTGAACAAAAATTGCCACCTACGTCAGAAGATACACTAATAATGTTTAGAAAAAAAGCAGAATTCCTCCAATCTGAAATTGGAAGATATAGGCTAAAACCACTTAAGCATGACTGAACTACAGAAGAGACTATGTACAGAAGACAGCTATCAAATGAACCTATCATGTTCTTTCACAGACATCTTTCACAGATGAAAGAAGTCATCTTTGCAGGAGGAAAAACTACAATCAAGGGAACGAACAAGAACAAGACCATTTCACACACAAGAGGAAAATTTTAGTGTGTTCATAGGCTGTAGCATTTCAGAAGCACTGGCTGAGAGAATAAGGGGGACCTTTCATGGGGTAATGCTGGCAGCCATCAGAAAAAATGCATTGTTCCACAAGAAATTAAAGGAATCATGTCCAGATTTGTTCCTTATGTGCCCTACAAATTAACCACCATATTAACCGTAGGTAAATCCATGTCTCCACACACACACCAACAGGCATGTGGTTCAAAAACATGCAAGCTAACTTGCTAGTGGGCTTGTGCAATTTGATCCACCAGGCACAAAAATGTATTGCCGTATTTTGTCTCCGTTTCCACCTGTGAAGGCACAAATTACTAAGCAGTTGCCAATTAATCATTTACACACTGATTTATTTTTTTCTGGAGTTGTCAGAGAGAAAAGCTATAGCCAAGCCGAAAGAATGAAAAAATCAAGGAAGTACAACTTTACTTTTCTAACCAGTAAGCAGAAAGAATGCAAGGCCGAACTACACCACATATTCCAGCCTTCAAATTTCTGAAACAAGATGTCTGCCACTAATCTGTGCACAGGTCACTTATTTTTCTCTTATTTCCTGACAGATGAAGCTACATGCTATGATTTAATGAACACTAATCAAATAGTGTTATTGTGCTCTTTTTATCTATTGTAGTTCCCATGGAAGTAAAGAGGAGGCATTATTTTTGGAGAGACCTATTTTGCAGGCTCTTTGTAGCCTGGGAACCCAGATCTTACCAATGACATACATGACAAAAAGTACCCCAGTATTTTCCAGACTCTTAGTTACTAAGGTCCCTGCGCCACTGAGCAGCATGCCTACATTTTCCTTTGTCTTCCTGTTGCTGATATGCTTCTAGACACACTTCTTTCAGCCCTTCATGTCTCGCTGCTTCCAGCTCCAGCTGAGTTTTGTTTTTTCCAACTCCATTCTTGCATTCTCAGAGAATATGTTTCTCCCAAGTAATTTATCCTTGTTTCATCCTTATGCTTAATTTCTTTTCATATTCCAGCTCAGACATGTTCAGCAGTTCATATATGCTTGTCCAAAATAGACTGTACTCATACTTTGAGGAGCTTGTCCTGAATATCACCATCTGTACTGAGCCTTTTGTCCTACAGGGCACGATGTTCTGTCAAGTAGCTTCCTAAACAACTGAAGATTAGTTATCCTGTAGTCTGGCATTGCAATTTTTCTCAATTCATTTTAATGATTTTAAGCTCCACTGCCTCTGCTGCCGATGCTGTCATCAGCCACCACATCCCTGTATCCTTGTTCAGGAGTAACAAGTCCATCAAAATATGTCCTCCATGGTGGCCTACTTGTGTCATGAATATGTCTTCTGATTATGCCAGAGATCTCTTGGATTACTTGAGTTGTGCTCTCCTGATTATCCAGTAGATATCAAGGTGACTGAATTTGCCTCTAAGTAACAAAGCTATCAACACTGAGATTTCTTTCATCTGTCTGCAGAAGGCTTCATTTAGGTCTTTTCTTGATCAGGTGGTCTGTAGAGACCACATAACATTTGTTAGTCTGCTCTCTGATCCTTACTCATCATAAACAACAACATAAATAAACATGTATATAGTCATGTCGTTATATAAACATATCATATATAAATATTTGTGCCTGCATCTTGCATAACAACTTAAACATCACAATTTGTTTTGTCTTACATCGTCTTTCTTACAGTTGAGAATAAATTGAAACATATTTGAATCAAGAAGTGTTATACTGGAAAAGAGAAAGTCAAGTTATTTTAATTGTAAAGAGGCATCCATGACAGTTACTCTGCCAGCCATAAATGTTAGTCTGCTGCTTTTATCCCACAGCCCTAATTCTTAAGTATCATCCTAAAACAGACATAGTACTTTTCCTCTGTTCTTTGCCCCTTCTCAGACTTCCCACTCTGAAAACCAGTGGGAAACTTCAGTACATTTGTACATTCTATTACAATTTTTTTTTTGAGAACAACTTTACTCTTGTAATATCATCCGCATCTCAGACACAGGACACTTCCAACACATCCTGCTTCTACCAGAACAGACTAAAAAAGCCCTTAAGTGCAGATAAAGTACTTCCTGAACTATAGATTTATTATTGAGCTATAAGCACTGTAAGTATGGGTTCACTGCGGTGAGGTGAGGACCTACAATGAGGACCTATGAGGACCTACAATCCTTCCTTGGTTCCTCTGCCCCTACTTCCTGTCTCCTGAAAAGGCAACAGTAAAAGGCTAAAAGAATGACAACCAGTGCTGAAGGTGAGTCACTGACAAATAAGCAGTATTCTCTAGAGAAGAAGTGCAGTGTTGGGATCCTGAAAAAAAAAATAATCGTACAGAAGGGCAATTGCATTTAAAAAAATGGAAATGGAAAAAGATAAAATATTCTTAGCATGTCCAGACTGGCTTTCCTAACTAAAGGCAGCTTCACGAGGATCTTGCTTCAACTAAAGGAGAACGAAAGGGTCATACAGAGCCTGAAGAGCCTGAATCAGAAAAACAGTTTAAAATCAGTGATCTGAACTACTTATAGACAAATCTTTTCCTACTCTCTCTCTCTCTCNAAAAAAAAAAAAAAAAAAAAAAAAAAAAAAAAAAAAAAAGGTGACACAACTATTTGACCATAATTTTTTATTAGACATCAACAGACTACACAAGTGGACTTTGGAGTGTCAGCCCAGTACATAAGAGTATACGAAATTGCCTAACAACCACTGTCATGACAGCTCATCTGGCGTTAAAGTACCAGTATGGAAAGAGTGCTTCTCTGCTTGAAGCACGCAAATGAATAACAGAGCTCAGTCTCAAAACTGATGAGATGAAAGCTAGAGATGCTTACTGGGACTCATGACTTGCATTTATGTTCTGTTCTTGTTACACCAGCTAATAACATAACGTGCTGCCAGACTGGGTACTACAGTGCTTTAATTAAGACCTCCTTCAGAATGCAGAGGTCATGCAAAATGAATGAAAACAGCAGGCCAAATTCAGAGATGATGTATATTAGAGTAATTTGCACTTCAATTAAACAGTACAATTTGCATAGTAAGAGGCTGCAATAAAGAGCTGGTAGCAGGGATGGTAACCTAGATTTTACCTTAGGATTGTTTACTTTTCTACTCTAACTATCCTGTCAAGTATAACTTATACTGAATAACTCAAATGACAACTTTCCCTACCACCTTTCTTTATCAATTCAATAAGCAATAATTATTAAAAAACATGTTTTTCTATAGATACTTAATAGAAATACAAGAAATTTTTGTTGGTCGGTTTTAGTAGTATCATGCTAGAGAGGAAACCCATCATCTTTAACTGATATCTACACTCAGAAGAAAAGAAACTGAACTGTGAGGTCACAAAATTTTGGCAAAGAAGGCTCCAGTGTTAAAAGCACAGAAGTGGTTCCCATGATCTCACATCTTCCAACAGCAGCCTTTCTAAAGTATCATCCCTGTCTGTAGAAATTTACAAGCCAGAGAGGTAATCAGCTGTGCATTACCATATTACAGGTTGTACAAGTTCAAAAATGTTCAAGACCTACTGAACAATGTCCTCCATAAGTTTCTATGAAGCTATAGTATTTCAAGATCTAAAACTCCAAATTATTTAGAAGCTGAATGCTTTATGTCATATTTATGACCAGTCATGCAAGACATCACAAAGGTCAGAAAGGAATGGCATAGTTCCTTCTGCTTTTAGGCCACTATTTAGCACATATCTCTGTATCTAGTTTCCATTCACTCCTGTTGGTACACAGATACAATTCACTGCATGAGGCCTTCTCTTTCCTTCTACATAGGCATGAGGTCTTCTCTTTCCTTCTACAAGATTCTCTTTCCTGGAGAAGCTGGCAGCCCGTGGCTTGGACAGGTACACTCTTTGCTGGGTAAAGAGCTGGCTGGAGGACCGGGCCCAGACAGTGGTGGTGAATGGAGTTAAATCCAGCTGGCAACCAGTCATGAGTGGTGTTCCCCAGCGGTCAGTGCTGGGGCCTGCCCAGTTCAGTATCTTTATTGATGACTTGGGTGAGGGCATTGAGAGCACCCTCAGTAAGTTTGCAGACGACACCAAGCTGGCAAGAAGTGTCGATCTGCCTGGGGGTAGCAAGCCCTACAGAGGGATCTGGACAGGCTGGATCTCTGGGCTGAAGCCAATGGGATGAGGTTCAACAAGACCAAGTGCCACGTCCTGCACTTTGGCCACAACAACCCTACGTGACGCTACAGGCCTGGGGCAGAGTGGCTGGAAAGTTGTGTGGGGGGGAAATGGACCTGGGAGTATTGGTCGATGCTCAGCTGAGCATGAGCCAGCAGTGTGCCCAGGTGGCCAAGAAGGCCAATGGCATCCTGGCTTGTATCAGAAATAGTGTTGCCAGTAGGAGTAGGGAAGTCATTGTCCCTCTGTACTCAGCACTGGTGAGGCCCCACCTCGAGTACTGTGTCCAGTTTTGGGCCCTCATTGCAAGAAAGACACTGAGGCCCTGGAGCGTGTTCAGAGGAGGGCAACAAAGCTGGTGAGGGGTCTGGAGCACAGGCCTTATGAGGAGCAGCTGAGGGAGCTGGGATTGTTCAGTCTGGAGAAGAGAAGGCTCAGAGGTGACCTTATCACTCTCTATAACTACCGGAAGGGAGGTTGTAGTGAGCTGGGGGACAGCCTCTTCTCTCTTGTAACTAGTGACACGACGAGGGGGAATGGCCTCAAGTTGCGCCAGGGAAGATTCAGGCTGGACATTAGGAAATGCTACATTTCTGAAAGAGTGGTCAGGCACTGGAACAGGCTGCCCAGGGAGGTGGTTGAGTCACCGTCCCTGGAGGTGTTCAAGAAACATTTAGACGTTGTGTTGACAGACATGGTTTAGTGGGGTTATATTGGTGGGAGGTGGATGGTTGGACTGGATGATCTTGTAGGTCTTTTCCAACCGTGCTAAGTCTATGAACCTATTATTTTATGATTCTGTAACACAGTATGTTGTATCAATTAGAATTTACAGTATTTGCTTTGTCAGCCCAAGTTTTGATGACCTATGTTTGAGAGCAACACAAAATGTATAACATACAACAGTACAGACAAGGATAAGCTACAAAGGATTAGGACTTTGCAGCAGACAGTGGACAGTGGCACTGCCCTTTGGGGTTATCTTAGGGTCCCTTGTTCCTAAGATTTGTTTCTAGACTTCAGGAGATGGTATCCTGCAGATGAGCAACATGCATTACAGAATCCAACACTGAACACATGAGACTGATTTGCTGTCCTCCATAAGGCAGAAATGTCCAACCGGCAGCCCATAGACCACATACACCCAACTTAGGTGCACACCCATCGCTCAGCAACAACCAAATCGTCAGTGTGCTATCAATGTTGCCTGAGCTGAAACCAGGGCATAGGCTCAAGTTATGACAAGTAATTGTATACATTTTGATGCACTGGCTGAATACTGTCCCATGAACAGCAAAAAACCTGCAGCTGTGCTTTCCATTGTGATAAAGGAATTTGAGAATAGGTTTCAATATTGCTGAAAAAATCATCACTTTTTTGATATATTTGTGACTCTGTATTCAGTCAGCATAAATACATGAGCTCCAAATTTTCAAATTGAATGTACAGAGTTACAATCAGATGTCCAAGTCAAAAATTTGACTCTACCAGACTTTTGTAAGCCCTCTCTTGCTAGAGAGAAATACTAGTATGGCAGTAGAGGCTGAACTATCCCATCAGCATCCCTTTAGATTTTGTTTCTGTGGGACAGATGGCAGCAGAGGGGCAGTGTGACAAACTGGTGTCTGACATGGAAGTGCGTATGAACCTAAGGTGTGTCACTGAATTCTTCTGTGCAGAAAAAATGGCACCCATTGACATTCCTGGATGCTTGCTGAACATTTGTGAAGACCGAACAGTAAATTTGAGCACAGTGAGGCAGTGGATAGTGCATTTCAGCAGAGTTGACAGTGGCAGTGGATCATCTCTGCTGGTGCAGATTTTAAGTAGTGCAGTATGCAGGCTCTTGTACAACACTGGTGAAAATACATAGCTAATGGTGGTGACTGTTGAAAAATAGTTTTTTTTGTAACTGAGAATTTGTTCTATCAAATAGTGTTATTGTGATCTTTGTTTCTGTTGTAGTTCTCATGGAAATAAACAGGAGGCGCTACTTTCATAGCGACCAACATATGTGCGGCCCAATACAATTCCTCTTCACTCAGTGTGGCCCAGATAAGCCAAAAGGTTGGACACCAATGTCATAAGGAGTCTGCAATAATGCCTTGAGTATTCTTACTCTTTCAGTGAGTCAGTCACCCTCTGATAGGGTCATCTTCTACATAGAGAAAAAACAGCAAAGTTACTGAAAAGAAACAATGGTCAGGAAACTTTCAAAGTGCTGTATATCTTACGAGATCACAAAAGTAATATTTTGAAAACAAGACTTTATAGAGTTTGCAAAATTAACATATTTTTCCGAATTTTAAAAAAAATTGTATTTCAAATGTGTTAGAGCACAAGTATAAAGGGAAATTTCATAGAAAGAAACAGTCTTATTCTCTCCATATGAAAAATAAATAGAAACCATCATGAAAAGGAGATTAAAATGCCAAAAGACAGTACCAAGAAAGAGATTTGTCATTTATCTATCTTTGGATCACTGCCATAGTATGGCTGCCTTCACTCAAGATAAGTGACAATTACAAGATCATTAAAAAAAAAAGAAGAAGAAAGCTCTCATCTAGTATTCTCAAAACCTACTCTTTATTTTCATTTCTCTTCCTCAAAGCTTTTCTGTAATAATTATTTTGACATCTGATTTTTTGCCCTAGGGGGATATTCAAATGAGTGATGCGCATTATAAAGATAGAAAAGTGTTTTGCACTGTCCCTTAATCCTGATAACAATAAGCTGTCTCTTTATTCCTTACCATAACATTTTTTTACTGTGTCTTCCCCTTTGTCTCTGACACTGCTCTTATTGTACAGTATATTCTTAAAATGCATAGTATTTCATTATTAAAAATTATATCTGTGGTGATAAGTCATGGAGCAAGTGATTAAAAAACACTCTTAGGAATAAAAGTGTAGAAGGTATTGCTCATTTTATGTGAATGAATCCAGCTTGAATCTCTCCTCTTCAACATGATTTATTAAGAAAAGTAATTTTTGGAAATACCTAGTGATAGCATATTTGTATTCCCAAAATTGTCATCTGGTCCTTCACTAATCCTTCTCCATTACATGTGTAACTGGAACTACTGAAAGTAAAAGCAGCCTGATTGTTTTAACTGAGAGAATATATATTTCCTCTGTCTTTATTACATCATTTGAAAGTATAGAATTCCCACTTACAGCTCGGTATGTCAATATAAAGCCTATCTTTATCTACTTGAAACAACTAAGAAATAGAAGACCATGCTGAAGTATATTTTTGGCAGCTTCACTGCTCTCTCCACATCCTGATCAGCACCCATGAAAAAGCTTGTTGTTCCTGTGAGTGACTGTGGAAAATCAGGAAGAGAATGAGGGTTTGGAACAAAAGCACCCTGCTTTATCTGCTCTCAGGATACTAATAGGCAGTTTGAGAAATTGTATTGAGCATTTTATGGATAGCGTTTATCTACCTAATTAGGTCATATTCTTAACTTCCTTTAAATTCTCTATTTTTTAACATAACTTTAATGTACTTTTGATATATTAAACAATTTATTCTAAAAAGCTTTCTTTAACGGTGTTGATTCTTTTTTTAATCTCCCTATATTTTTATGCCCCTTACTGAGGTTCTATAACTTATAGTTAGTGAAACCTAGGATTCTCAAAATCTGGGTATCACATGCAAAAAATAACTTTCTTAATTTGCATTGCTGAGGCCTTCTCTATTCCTGCTTATTGAAGAACATAATTTGTGTTATAGGTGAATAGTAAAAATTTGGGAACACGGTTAAAAATCTGGAACTTTATAGGAAGAATTAATATTAGAAAAATGTTGAGTCACTGACTCATAAAAAGATTATACTGAATCATAAAAAAGAGTGAGATTAGATTAATATTCTCTTTTCCGGTCATTATTACAGTTGAAAACAAAGTATAGGGTACAAGATGAGCATTTTCCCATGATGAAGTTCAAAGATGGAAGTTTTTTGTTCCTCAGACTGATTAACAATTTTTGAAGAGTATAATTCTGCCATGATTTTTGTGTTAATGTTATAAAATATTCTATCAAGGAAAACAAAAGATAAGGTTATTATATTACTTCCAATACCTCAAACCTTTGACATGAAAACATACAAATCCCAAACTTGTATTCATGAAGAATAAAGAGGATTTGTGGTCTTCTTTTCATTTTTTTTCTTTCTTTATTTTTTTTTAATTGTTTGCCTTCTGTAAGTATTATTGGAGATTTTAAGGACTGAATCATTGGAAGTTTTATAGTCTTCAAAATCAGAAAAACATTTAAAAATGCACAAAGAACTAAAAACAGCCCACCAAGGCTTTCTTCAGTGCTTCATAAGACAGAATGGAATTTCATTCATGTAATTTTTAAATGAAGAATCATCACATTTTGAAATCATACTTAACATTTCATTAAGAAAATGCTATAAACAAGAATATAAATTATGCTAATCTTGTGAAAAGAGTATCACAATTGAAGTTTCAACCTCCTATACCTGAAAATCTGACCATATCTCGGCATTTAGTCAGTGGCTATACAAAACGACTATGAATTATAGCATTCTACTATGTTTCCCTCAAAATTATGGCTACCTATAATGAAATTAAATACCCTCAGGATGCATTGTCTGTAATGTCTTTATTCAAGAGCATAAAAGTGATTGCAAAAGAGCATCAGCTGTCAGAATCACTGTTGGCTAACCCAGAAACAAGATAGAGATGAGCAGAAATCATTCTTCAAGGACACAAACTACTGCTACATCTCTGGGCTTTCCATTCTACATTCTGCTCCATACACAACCAGCCTTACTAGAAGATCTTATTTAATAAGGACATCATGTACTTCTCCAGCAGCACAGTAGATGTACTCTTTCTGTCTTTATGCCACAGTCAACAGAAAAATATTACAAGAAAGTGATCAAAATACTAATGTTCAAATGGGAAGAAAATGTTTCCATTTTCTTTGGAACTTCCTAGTCTCAGAATGCTCCATACTGACTTCAGAAAAACTAGGGCTTGTTTTGCAAGTCCATGGCCTTTCCCCCTCCCAGAAGACTTGACAGAAGTTGTGCTTGAATGGATTCCGTGAGTTATTTCCTTTGCTTGTGTAACTTTTGTCCACAGAAATATATAATGACAAGTAGTAGGATTTGCACATTGGCCCAGGTTCAATGATAAATTTTCATAGGAATTAAACACATATGTCCTTTCAGCAGTAGAGGAACTTTCTTAATTTTTTTTTAGTATTCAGAATATAGTGGAAGAAAGGGAAATTCAGGAAGGTCAGCCTCAAAAAACAAACAAACAGAAAAAAAAAAAAACGAAACCTAAAAAGCATAAAAACAACAACAAAAAGAAACAATCACAAAACACAGCAAAATACAAATGATTAGGCTAGTCTCCTTCCTCCTTTTCTCTGTCAATATCCTAAACAAAACGATTCACACAATTAAAACAAGATTACACATTTCATTTTAAAATGGCACTTTTTCAAACTATATTTAGTATTTTTTTTCAAAATTTAAAATATAAACAGGAAATATGAATTATAATTTAAAAAAGCATTTTTATTCATATTAAACTTGTCCTTATGATCGTCATTCTTTTTTCTGTGTTATTTGACTCAAAGTGCATGATGTTTTTTATACCGAGAATACAGATTTCAGGCTTTGTTATGCAAATCATATAACTGTCTCCAAATGCTCAACATACAGAACACAGCAAATGAGAAAATAAACATTCAGCATCCAGTAAGAAGAGGACAACAGTGAGTCTATACTAAAAAAAAAATATATTAAAAAAATAATCAATCTAATTCCAGTCTTGTTTGCTTTAGTTATAATTAATGCAATCACGAACAACAAAATGTTCAGATGTACATCTTCCATCTAATTTGTACCCAAAAATTCCTTTGAGAATTTTTAGCAATAGTAGAGTGACTTAATCCAGTGGAAAATTCTAACACAATTAAGAAAAAGAAAGCAACAACTGCTGATGTTTCTCTTAAGAAATAGTTAATGCTCCATTTACTAAGTTTTGAGTTGTTACACATTTACAGGAAGATTAAAAATATGATTATTACTGTGCTAACTTAGGTAGACAGCCTACAATTTCTGGCTATGTTAAATAATATTTGTGGAAGAAGAAATTGCAAATGAAATGACATTTAGGGTCAAATGCAACAATTCAAGACCAGCTTTAGACCTTTCCCAGCAGATACTTAAGTGGGCAGAATTCATAAAAACTTCAATTACCAGTTCTAGTAAAACTCTGTGTTATAGTTCCTTTTTCATCTTCTATTTATGAGAAACACATTTCACACTGTGACAGATGAAAATTAGCACCTCCTTTTCCTTCAGAGCAATGTTTCCTTTTGCTTGTATCTTGAATTTCAGTTGTATGCATAAGATTGTATATTATTTTAGTCAAAGATTTGAAAAGGCTACAGTGTCGCAAAGAAATCTTTATAAATTAAAAGCCAGAGGCTAATTAGAAAACTGAACAACAGTGTTTTAGAAATCAGTTCTGGCAGTATGAATCTGCACAGCTCTGTGATGATGGTGCCACAGCATTTTATACAGACTGAGAACTGGTTTCATCAAAGACTGCAAAGAACAGCTTCAAGTTTTGAGTATATCCTAATGACGACTTAATTGCAGCTATCTTCAAAGGTTCCTTGAAAAATCCCAAAACAAATGTTCATTCACAGTAGAATCATAGAATAGTTTGGGTTGGAAGGGATCTTAAAGATCATCTAGTTCCAACCCCCCTTCCAACTTCATATTCTCTACTACCTTCTAATAACTCAAAAGTTATGCAGGTCTTACTTACGTACACTGATCCAAGAAAGTTCACATTTTTTAGTACTAGTAATGTTGGACATCTGTAAAAATTCTTTATTGAGAGCATACTTCGTGAGCATGAAAATTCTACCAGAAATGTGCTTACCTCTTCCAGAGCAAGGTAAATTAGAATTTCCTTTGCATTTCTTAGCACTTTCCTCAGCTGACAATGGACAAGACCGTGGATGTTCACACTTCTTCCCTGTCCATCCTTCTTTACAGTCACACTTTCCACAATTACACTGTCCGTGACCTTTGCAATAAATACAGCTAAAGATTAGCCTCCATGCAGATGATAGGTATTAAGCCCTGATGATTAAGTGAACTCTATCAAATTTCTGGTTTTATTAAAAAGTCAGTCTGGCAAAAATATAATCAACTCACTATATCTACTTTTTTTTCTCACAGAAACTTGCATATTGTCATTTGAGCTGTATTTCCTTCATATTTTCTTTTTAAGGGATGTTTTGCCACTTGTCACAGACTTCTCATGTGAAAAGGTGTAAAGAAGGCTACAGACGTGCATCTCATTGTCTGGAGAAGTAGGGCCATCAAAAAGCAATATGTCACTTACCGTTATGTTTTGTTGTGTTTTTTTTCTACCCTCCATCCCTGAATGTATTTAAGAGATATGTGGATGTGGCAATAAATGACATGGTATAATGATGGCAATTGATAGGTCAGATTGATAACTGAACTGTATGACCTTAACTAGATGATTTTGAAGGTCTTTCCCTCAATGACTCTATGATCTTCTCTCACACTGTTCATACAGCTGTCTTATACTGGATACGAAACTTCAAAGCATTGATCTTATGTGCACTTTTCTATGCAGTTTTTTCTTGAAAACCATCAAAATTTTCCTTTTATATCTCTATCTAACAATACTTGAAGCTTAATATTGGCTTACATTACTTTTATTAAACATATTCACTTAATCAGTTCAAAGAGAGAAAATGGAAACAAGCAGTCTACAAGCTGTCAGAGTAGTTCCAGGGCTATGCGTCTTACTAAGCTCACAAGAACAATTTTTCTTTACTTCAGTTATTTGTCTTCCTTGAAAAGTGTTCAAAGCCTCCTTTTCTGTTCCTTGCTTGTATGTGTACCCACTGACAGGTTGGAAACTGGACATATGTTCTCTTATTTATATATGCAATAACAAATAAAATATGATCAAATTTAAATTGTCCCAATATAGGATATATATTTTAAAGTTTCAGACATTATGCACTTTATCTTAGACTACAGTGAAGGCCATAGTATTAGAAGGGAATTGTGCACCTAAAAATAGTTCATATTTACAGAGGAAAAAAAGAAGTTTTCAGAAAATTTTAGAATTCAAAAAAAAGTGTCTCCTTTTTTTAATTTTTTTTGTGTGTGTGTGTCTTAAAGCTTAAAAGCCCACCCCTCTAAAACAAACAAAAACAGCTAGAGTTTGGTGTAATTAAAGCTAGGGAAAATGAGAATGAAGAGAAAAGGAAGAGCAAGATCAGGCCAATTGGGCACTTTTATTATAGAGCTACACATAAGTTCCATTTTAGATTTTTCTTACCTGAACAGAAGTCATCAGAATATCTATCATACACTGCTTTGCAGTTTCTTTCATCACACTCACAAGTATCTCCATGAATATCTCCCCAGTCACCAGTTGGATCCACATCATGGCATGTACATTCCCCACATACACATGTGCCTAGGAAAGAGAAAATAAAAGAGACAGAGACAGAAAATCAACTAAGCAATTTAGAGTATTAACAGTTTGATTGCAAAAATTCACACCTGTTAATTTTCTGCTCTCGTGGGAGTGTAATGTCAAAACTGCAAATGTTAATCATGAGTGTATGTTCAACTTCTATGATTTAAAACTTTCTATGATTATTTAGTGGTATTACCTCATACAGACAAGTTGGCTTTAAGTTCCTTTTTTTCTGTAGAGCCCCATTAGGAATCAACAAAAAATGTAGTACACTGAACAGTAGAAAATCTTTGACATCAACAGTAATTTGTGCTGACACTAATAAGAATATAAATCAATGCTGTTTAAATGATTTGGGATAGGTAAATTGGATAAATAATGAATATTAAAGCATAAACATTTAAGCTAGAAAAAAAATCCAAATTCTAATCCAGTTGAAAATGAGTAGGAAGTCAAACTTTACCTAACAAGAATACTAGTGCGGTGCTACATGATAATGATACTTTTTTCACTTTTCCGAAGTCAGTATTCATGGCCACACCTTGTTGTTTACAATAGGAGGGAAAATGTTATACATGACAGATACTTATTTGGCACAACCTTACTGATATATAGAGAATGTACTGATTAAGGTAAAGTCAGAACACGCATACGGTTTCCTTATTCAGAATTTTAAATATGCTTACTAAATAGACTCAGCATCTCTGAAAATAAAAATGGCCTCTGTGGCTTCTTCTGCATAAATTCACTGCTTTTGCTGAGAGGTCAACAGGTGCAAAGTAGCAGCCTAACATTTCAGATGTATGCAGTCCATTTCCTGGACAGCAACTCCACTTTTCTGCTATTCCACAAATGCCTCTGTCTTCTTATTCAGATTATTTTGAATATAATAAATTTGAGGAGAACAGGACAGAGTGATAGAACAGCAGACATGTGCACTGTCTTTGAAAAGAGAAGGACTGCACAACTGTGCATGAATGACTGTCATATGAAGCCTGAAGAACTGCTGCCCTGTCAAGTGCTAAAGTCACCGAGACAGCCTTCAAGAAATTTGCATCACATTATTGATTATTTCACAATTCAGTGACCTTACTGGAGGAAGGAGAAAAATACAAAATGAAACCAGAAAGTGAGGAAATACTTTTGGAGAATGATTTATCCTCACAGAAACAACTTCAAAGTGAATTTGAATCAGATGTCTTAACTATTAGAATGGAAAGCGCTACCCCATCAAAGTTTAAAAAATCTGAAGTTCACATCTGGTCTCAGATGGTCGATTAGACAGTTGGTGGAGAGATACAAATAATTTACCAATTTTACCACTGAGGTAAGCTAAACAGTAAGGTATGCTTCGATATTTAATTTTAGAATGGGCAAGACAAGATGAACTGTACTAATATCACAAAAATAAACACAGAAATTTAGGTAAACAGGACTAAAGAGAGTAGAAACACTGGAAAGCAACTTTATGTAGTCAAAAGACCTAATTTTTTTTAATATGGATAAAATCACAAATAGTTGAAAAAAGATAAATATCACATGAATGTATTTTTGTAGAGAAGTTTGCAGCTTTTCAGAATACCAGCTACACTACTCATCTTCATTTCTCCCACTTACAATGTAAATTTAAAGAAATACTTGCACATTAAAATGTCATATTTCAAATTTCAGATTTCATTTGACAAGAAATTATCTTCCTGGTGCAAATCTGAAACATTTCTATGTTTATTATTTCCAGAAACACAGATTTTTTTTTTCAGTCCCAAGACTAAATGAGCCTACATGATCTCTGTATTTCAGCCAATCTTTCAATTTCCTCATAATTAAGAGAAAAGAGTTTTCTAAATGCTCTCAGGATAACTAGATGTTCACATTACAGCAGGTTTGGTCAGTAGAGGCGTTTTTAAGAGAAGTATGTATGAGACTTAAACTTATGTTCTACTTTTATTCTATATTATGGCCAAACAATGTGCTCTTTTAACTCTTCGCTCAATGAAGCCAAACAGAGTGGCTGGAGAATACTAATCTTATTTTGTGCCATGTTTTTTTTCAAAAAATGTCAGAATTAAACCGAAGTATAAGGTAAAAATTAAAATTCTGGGACTTGGTGCAAAGAAAATCTAACTTAGAAATATATGATGTCAAATCTACCTTTCCAACTCCATATGTGTTCCACAGCATTGTTACTGCACACTTCTTTGTTGCTCTTTCGAGTTGCATTGGGAGAAAATAAAAGGTTTTGTGCCTTCATTTTCTTAAGTTGTGGGTCCTTATTGCTCTTAAAGAGTAGACTAGCACACTGCTCTGTTGCTATAGCACTGCCCCATTCAAAGTCAAGTCTGCTCATATTTGATTTAGCAGGACAGGTCTCTCACCAGAGCAGGTGTACTGAGAAGTTTTTCTGCTCAGTCTTACTACATAAATGAAGGATGAAAAGAACTTTATTTTCTTGGGTTAGCTTCATCTAAAAATGAGTGTATGTATATGTAAGTTTATACTGAAACAGAGATATCCAGCCACTCACTTGGAAATATATACTCAGATTTAAATAAGTGAGAACAAACTAGAAATCATCAACAAACATGACCAATGTCCTACTGCAGTAAATACATATCTTAAAACAAAAGCAACTTCTATGAATATGTGTAAAAGAAATGCATGAATGACACACCTCTATTACTGCAGATTTTGCCATCTGGAGATGTGCATCTTTTCTTGATCTCCCAAGGGGTGATGTCACACTGGAATTCACATTTATCTCCATGCCAACCAGCCTCACAGTAACAGTTTCCACAGTAACACTGTCCATGGCCTTAACCCCAAACAAATTTTACACAGTGAGAAAGAGGCAAGTTCTTAAGAAGCATTAGTAATGTAACCATTTTTATATTTTTACTTTTAAAAACTTTTACTACTGGACTTAGAATAGGAACAATTTGTAGACTCGATGCGTCTACTTCAAGTAAAACAAAAGATATCTGCTCTATACCTCTCAGCACGTCTACATCAGGGTACGTTTTCATTTAATCACCGATCTCTTCTCAGTAAACACTGAGAAAAAGACATTATTTTAAATTTGTAATCTTTATTTCCTTCATAGGTAAATCTGAAAGGCAATAAATGTGATAGCTAAAACTTAAGCACAGCTTTAAATATTAAGTTGGGGCATGCTTGCAATACTGTGCATATCTAACAAAGCTCTCTGTGTTCTCAACTCCAGATAATTCCAAAAGAGACAACTTGATTTACTTCAAACTCTACACTGTATGTGGCTTCTCTTTTTACCTAGCAAGAACATTTTTGAAGATGGATAAATCAGACCATGAAAGATAAGAGTTAGTAGAATGGATGTTTTAAATGTTCATTTTTCTCTCGGAAAGATACATGGGTCATCTGAGACTTCATGGAACAGGCTACCAAACATTTTATTCCACTAAGGCACTTCTACCACGTGCCTCAATGACAAAAAAAAAAAAAAAGAATTAAGCAGCTGCAACTCTTTCTAATCTTAAAGCGATATGTTAATTTCTTTACTAGGAGGACACAGGATCCAGTCAGCACCTTGTCCTTTTTTCAGTCAAGTATGTTAAGCATAGTAGACCTGATTGTCTCCTTCAGAATATACTCAACTGATACATATATAACCATTAACTATCAGAGATTAAGTTTAGACCTGTGGGACACATTTTTTTCCTGTTTTTAGAATTACACATAGAATTTTCACTATAATTGTTAGGTGATGTAAAACAGTTTCAGAAGAGGATACACTCTTACTTACATAACTAAGCAATCAATGCAGTTTATAACATTGCATATTATCAACAGGTTGCTCTCAAACAGCAGGCAAGAAAAGGGGAAAAATGATGGAGTAAATTAATTTAAGCTATTGGCACTTCTTGCAGATTAAAACATCTCTACTTCATCTTCCGTTCACATTCATATAGTCCCCATATATGACCTATATAATACAATTTGACACTACCTTTTGCCCTTGGCTGAAGATAAAGCTGCTCCATTAGAGCACATAGCCTTAGAGAAAAAAAGATCAGGATCAGAATTTAATTTGCTAAAACTTTATGAAAAATATGCTGCAACTTGATTCCAAAGTTTGTGTAACTTCAGATATCCAGTAAAGCAGAAATAACCAGCTGGCTGAAAAAATCCAACTGAAAAGCTTGATACGGTGCTGTAACTGTGCTCTGCCTAATAAATGCTTTGCTTAAAAATCCAGTCCACTTGTGCAAAGATTAAAATGCATGCTATGCATGTCTAACCATTGCATTGGAAGCTTTTCCAGGATAAAATTATAGCTCACAACTGAAGGCCTTAAAAATATGCGTGTAAATATAAACTTCTGATTATTTATTAGCTTGATTTCCCGAGTTTGTCTTTTTGAAGACAATTGTAGTCTTCAAGAACTTCCTATAGCCAGATAGCTTCAAGGCAAATAAAGAGAATGTAGCAACTAAGTAGGTGCTACACACAGTATGAAAGCAGAACAGGCACCAATTAGCTTTCCTTTCTCTATGGAGCAACCAGGAACCATTGCTAGATAAGCACAGTTTGCCTGAGTTGGAACACTATTTCTTTTTTTTACTTCATAAATAAACCTGAATGATTACTCTGATGGAAATCCTGTGGAAGGAAAGGATGGATAAAAGATATTAAAGTAAACATCAGAGTGGGAGAGAGAAACTGTAAGTAGACATGGGGGAGGAGTCTGTTTTTTCTGCTATAAAATTATGTGCCTTTGACCTTCCAGGTCATATGCTGACCAATTTTTTCTGATTAAACACATAGTTTATGTGCTGGAGAGACACATCATAGAAAGCAAACCAAAACCAAACACTTATACACTAAGTGCATAAACTTTTTGTCTTACAACAACCTAAGCAAGTAAAGTGTACCTATAATTTTTTTTGTTTTGTAAGATTCCAAATCTTACATAAGGTATAAAAGCTTTATGTGCTGATGAATTACACCAATCTTTTTGTCCAAATACATCAACATACTTTGATATCTTTATACACATAAAACTAGTTTTCTTAAGAGATACATCTGTTCTGTTTTGGAACATAGTGCCAGTAGATGAAACAAGGTGAAACAAAATACTAAGAAAAGCCTAACAATGTCAATCAGCAGCAACACAGAGAGAAAAATTGACAAAAACTGCAGGAGAATTTACTGGAACTAAGTGATGAATTCGTATCACAGTTGGTACCATATCCATCATTTACAAGCAAATAAATGTAAATTAGATCATTAACACTTAATGCTATTGCCTTCCGCTCATTTTATTTCAGGTAATTACCAGAAATACTGTCCTGTACTCCTAGATATGAACTTCAGAGGAACATTCTACTTACTTTCATTTAAAATCCCTACCTAATCCCACAGGGAAAAAATGTAGTTCTTGCTGCCATAAAAGACAAATAAATACAATTTATTTTGTTCTCTGTGTAAGCATTGAGACAGATCAAGATTTTAGATTCAATTAGTCTGTCTTTTTACACACACATATATGTAGAGTATGCACTATTATCAGAGAATGAATATTCTCTGTGCAGTTCTGGGTACTCCTGTGCGCGCACAGACACTATGCATATGAATAGCTTGTAAAATATTTGCAGCTACTTTCATTTCAAGAAGAAACCTCCCTATTAACGTGTGCAACAGCATTTGTAATGCTAGAAATGGTGCATATTACACAGTATTTAGTTGCTAGGTTCCTAATTTATAATGAAATGAAAGCACCGTTTGGATTTTGTGTGCACTTCTAACAGTAGAGTTCATCTCATTCTCTTGTGTTTTCTACCACAGATGAAGATTTTTTCATTTGTTCCTTTCACATTTAATCTCCTGAATTGCTTCTGAGTTCTCATCTCACGTTTATCCTCATTCCTTTCTAAATTTTGCTTTCTTGCCCAAAATTCATAATAATCTGATTTTCTTTTCTATTTTTCTTCTGTTTTCCCCGACCTTCCCTGTCACTGTCATCTGTGCCACAAAACATTCCTGTTACTTATTTTCTACCAAAGACAGCTGCAGAAAGGTATGAAGTACCCTAGTAAATTATCTCTTTCAAAAATAGAAGGATGTCAAAGGATTTCTTCATTCTCTAACCTCCTCTCTAGCTCACTTTTGCACCTGAAATTCCAACTTAAAATTTGCTAGCAATTCTATTTTTGTTTTAATTAATACATTCAATTAAAACATGTTTTAAGTTCATGTAATGATTTTATAACAGGCTACCTTCATCTTCATCATTCTTAATATAGTAACTGAAACACATACCTGTACAAATCTCTTCGGTCTCATCATCTATGCATTCTCTGTCATCACATTCACAAAATTTCCCATAGACCAGTCCACTTCCTCCTGAGTTTACACATTTACACCTGCCACACTGACATGTGCCTGCAAATATTTAAGACATAATTCAATGACTAGAATTTATGGAAAGAGTTTCAGCACTTCACCAGCAACAGTATATATTTCTGAGTAGGCTAAAAACTAAAGATAATGTAACTAAATAGCAAACAAAATGGAAGCAACCCATGTCAACAAGAAGATCTTCCAAGAAATTTAAGATATATAACAAAGATACTTTTTGATTTGTCAGTACAGCAGCACAAACAGCCTACCAATTGAAAAGTCTTAGAGAAAAGTGGGATGGAGCTGTTTGACCTGTGTCTCCCTCGATTTAAGTATCTTCCAGACCCCTGGATTCTTTGGAACCACAGAGCTGAATCATCTCAGAGCATAAACCACAGCAGAAAACTTTCTGATACATTAAAAATGCAGAGAGCTCAGAGGATGCAAAATGCATAAATGAATTGTTAAACAGATCTTTCTTCTGTCACCTCTCTTCTGGTCATGTTTGCTTCTTGGTCTTTCATATAGGGCTGCTCTCTCAACTCAGTGGCTGTCTCTCCATGGCCCACCCCCTCAAATGCAAAATTTTTGTTTTGTTGCTCCAAGGGAAGTAGCAAACCCCCCTTTTCCCTCAGAGAGCCAGGGCAAAGCAAACAACTGCCTTCTCAGTATTTTTTGCTTTGGAAAATGATGCGTGATAGCTTGTCCTGGTCTCAGCTAGGACAGAGTTGATTTCCTTCAGAGTGTCTAGTATGATGCTATGTTTCGTCTTTAGGAAAAACAATGTCAATATCACATGGATGTTTCTGTTCAGTTGTTGCTGAGCAGTGCTGCACAGAGCCAAGGATGTTTTAACTTCACATGCTGCCCCACCAGTGAGGAGCTGGGGGCACCCAAGGAGGGAGGGAAGAATGACACAGCCAGGACAGCTGACCTAAACTGGCCAAACAGATATTCCATAACATCTGGTGTCATGCAAAGACCATAAAACTGGGGGCAGCTGCCAGGGAAGGCATCTGCTGCCTGGGGACTGGCTGAGCATCGTCTGGCTGGTGGTGAGCACTTAGGCTGTGCATCACTTGTTCTGTAAATATATATATAAAAATATCATTACTTTTCCTATCCTTCTCTGTTTTAGTAAACAGTTTTTATCTCAGCCTATGATTTCTATTTTTTTTTTCCCCAGTTCTCCCCCCCTGGGAGGGGTGGGAATGAGCTAATAGCTATGTGGTGCTGAGCTGCCTGCTTATTTAAGTTGCAAAACTAAAAAACAACAGAAAAGAGAGCTATCATATCAGAAAGATGAATGTGAAAATATTCCACTAAATGGTTCAGTAGATTTTCTACAACAGTTTTTCAATAATCATTGTCACAGCTTTGGCTGGCTACCAGGTACTTGCCCAGCTGCTCTCTCTCTCTCTCCTCCTTCTTCATCAGGGGAGAAAGTATGATGAACAAGCTTCTTGGTCATGATAAGGACAGAGAGATCACTCACTAATTACCATCACAGGCAAAACAGGCTTAGCTTGGGGAAGATGAATTTATTATCAATCAATAACAGAGTAGGTTAGTAAGAAATAAAAACAAAACGAAACAGAGTCCTAAAGCCCGCTCCAGTGGGGGAGTCCATGGGCTGTACCTCCTTCAGGGACCTCCTTCACTGCTGCACCGCAGGCTCCTCCATGGCTGCATGGGGACATTTGCTCCACGAGGTGCCTGTGGGCTGCAGGGGGTTGGCCTGCTCCTCCATAGGCATCTCTTGGGCTGCGGAGCACTTCTCCTTCCTGTCTGGAGCACCTCCTGCCCTCCTTCTGCACTGACCTCAGTGCCTGCAGGGCTGTTCTCTCGCATTTCTCACTCCTCTCTCCCAGCTGCTGTTGTGCAGCAGTTTTTCCCTTTCTTCAGTCTGCTCTCCCAGAGCTCACCCAGCATCACTCATCACGCATGGCTCCAGTCTGACTTGGGACAGCTGCTGGGCTCTGCCCACAAGAGCCACTCTTACATCTCCACACTTCCAAAATTTTGCCATGTAAACAAAATGCAAGCTCAGAAGCTCTCAAAAAATTACATAGCTTATAAACATTCTGAAAAAATATATATTTGAAATTGTGATCTCTGCATTCAACTAACACACAGACACACAAACCTCACTTTCTGTATTAATGCCATAATTACAACCTATTGATGGGCAGAATACCTGACACAGATGCACTTTCATCAACGTGAATCTATCGATAAACTACAGTTCTAAAGTAAGCATACTGAATAACCGCTCACCACATGCACAGGAATGAGCCTATAGGAAAATCAAGCATTTTAATATATACAGAATTGTTTCTCAGTCTCCTGGAATATATTCTACAAAATTCTTAATTAGACGAGAAATCAGCGATGCTTAAGATAATACACGGAGAACTTCTTAAGCCATCTAAACAAACAAAAGACATCTTACCTGCACCAGAGCAGATGATATCTTGAGAATTCTTACACATTTCATTGCTTTTCTTCCGTGTAAGGTTGCAAGTAGTTGGATACTGACAAGCTTCACCATACCAGCCTTCATCGCATTTGCACTTCCCACAGTCACACTTCCCATGGCCTAGCAGTAGAAGGAAAGAGTATGTCAAGTCCTTTTTTTCTCATTCAGAAAGCTATATTTCTTAATCCACTTTTTAAAAGTAGATTCCATCAATTATAGATTTAAATGAATATAATTAACAGATTCAATCAACATCATTCATGTGAATTTATAAATAGATATGAATAAATATGATCTTAAATATGTAGAGACACCTGAAATCACCATGACTTTGAAGTCTAATGTATGTCTAATGACATCTAAATTTGATACATCTGCAAAAAATATTTATTTAAAGATCGAATACAGAGCTAGAACATTCTGTATGAACAGTGGTCTTTCTATTACTTTCATATTTCTCATTTCCATGTTTCTCTACTCTTAACCAATTAACATAATAAAATTGGAAGTTCAGAGACTCCATTCACCTCTTTGGCCAATTGTTGGCAAAGGACAGCCAGAAACTTGAGCCTGAGGACACTGGAATTAGCTTTAGTGACACAAATCATGAAGAGGTGCTCAGAGAGGGCCAGTTACAGTGGCAAGCAGTAACTCCCTCATGCAGTAGAAACTGCAGATTCCACCTCAACCGAAAGGTGAAAATCCTTTTTTTATGAAGCCTCCTCTCACTAGTGGTTCCTCCAGCTTTTGTTCATCTACTTAGAATCCATTTGGTTGTTGCTGCAAAACTGAATTTGGCATGTAAATGGTGACACTATATTGGGAATGTAGCATGTTTTAATACTTATAAACTGTGTTTACTTACAATTATTTGCTAAATGTGAAGTGTCTTAAGGAACAGATGTAGCTGCTTAATGGTACCTTGTTTTTTGATTAACTGAATAGTTCATTGCTTAAAATTTGTAATACATCTAATTGTATGTAGAACTAGTACAATAAAAATGGATTAAGTTTCTATGAATTCTTTACTTTTCTTTAAAAATAGCCAAATGCACAGACTATGTGGCAATTTACACTATTTATGATGTACATATCACCTTCCACATTAAATTTTAGGTGCAAATTTCTGTCCCTTAATTCTTTTAGCATTCCTTTACAAATTTATGTAGTAAATGTAAAAAAGATTTGTAAATCCTTTAAAATAGAGTATTTCCTATTAAAATAAAAAACAATTTAAATTGTATCTACTTAACTGAAGTAAATTATCTTTCAGTCACCACATCTCAAAACCAGAATCATATCAGAGTCTGTTTTAAATGCACCTGTTACCTGCAGTTAGAGTCAACTGTCAGAAAACAGAAACCCAGCCTGCTGCTAATGAGAAGGAATTTAAATAACTATTGTAAATAGAATATGTTAAAGAGAAAAAAGGAGTATTCTGTGTTGCTCCTTTACATTTTGTTAACCTTCCAAGATGACCCTAATACAAGATGCAAATCAATAGCTGGAAAAAACAAACTGGAAGAACGCATGAGAAAATCAAGCTCATTCTTGTTTTAAAACAGAAGCTGCCATCTTGTTAAAATTTTCAAATAATTCTCTGGTGGTAAAAGAGATGACAAAAAAAGAGTAGGATATAAAATATATAATAAAAATCTACTCTTGTGATTACTCTGCTTCACTGACAGGCAGTGTCATACACCATTCTGGAAAATTGAGATAAGTCCTCAGGTAACTGAAGAAACCTAAAGACATAACTATCTCCCCGTATTTTACTTCTTTTCAAGGATTACATATCACGGTGACTTTGCATTTTCCATGTTAGACACTTTTGTGATTCAACAGTTTGATGTCCGCTAATGAAAAAAAGGGATGATTTAATAAAAGCAGAACAGATTTTCCTGTTTCTATGCCTAAATGACAGAGTAAGGCAGAAGCCACACCTGGGTAGTACTGTTGGTCCAGCAACAGTAAGCTCTCTATCAGAGATTTGCTAAAATAATATGTGATGCACAAAGGAAAAAATAATTAATCTTACATTTATACAGCCGCTTAAAGAAAATAAGTAAGAGATATCCACGAGAGTAGTCACAGAAAGTACATTTTGGCTTTATTCAACAAGAATTAATGAAATTAACAAAAAATAATTAAATCAAACTAAAACAAATAATAAATCTCTTGCATGTGACTGAGAACGGTTATAATTTAACTCGTGAATTTGTGAAATTGTATTCATGATTTTCATCTTGATCACTCACTTAAAATATCCTAATTTTCCCCACTGGGTAGTTTTTTAGAGCTGTGAACCAGTGACAACATTCTACTAAAATATAAAATTGGGTGAGAGGACTACACTGCAGTGTGGAATGTAATCAATGTACCTGCAATATTTTGTGTTACTTCACGCACCTTTCTTGTCACATAAATGATGCAGTAGGCAATGCAAGTCAGTGGCCACAGTAATCCTCTTCTTGCTTACTTTCCACTTCAGCATGCATCAACAATACCATTCTTCCTCATGGCAAAAATAGTGATGCAATGAACTATTAACCATATATGCTATGGGCTGTAAGAATATTCAAAAGTTTTCTAATGGTTTCAGATCCCTTTCACAAAAGTTTGTATAAGATCTCTTTTATTGCATATAGATTTCTGTTTTAAATAGAAAGCAAATAATAATATGAAATGTTGAACAAGGAGTAAATAATCCTATGAAAGCTATGAAGTAATATTGTAACTTCCTAGAGGGTAAATTCTACTATCAAGTGTGAGACCCAGGTATCTGAGGATGTGCTGCACAACATAAGAAAAGTGAGCTACAAGGCATTATTAAATAGTCGGTGAAGAAAAGCATATCTCAGAATAATCAATGACACATTTGCTCCATTTTACAAAAACTGTTGCAACATAAATAAATGTGAAGCATAAATAAATTAGAATTTTACTTTAAAATTAGAGAATATGGGAAATAAAGTCTAAAGGAAGTTCTAGAATTCCTTGAAGAAAAAGGCCATGGCTGTGGGCTGTAAAAATTGCAGATTCAAACATGTGGAAAAACCTTTTATAATAAAGGGCTTCATTTCTAACTGGATGAGCAATCATCTCAGAGAGTATATCTGGAGCACACTGGAAGCTCATAGGGTGGAAAATGAAACTAATATGCAAGGAAAACTGTCTGATGTCAGAAAGTATATGGAGAAAGTGAGAACAGAAAATGTCAGGCGGGGTCAGATCTTGCAAAATTGCAAGTACTAAAATGTACTTTCATCATTCAAATAAAAAGAAAATAGAAAAAAAAAAGACTTCACAAAGCAGCAAAGAGCAGTTAAGATTACAGATAATTTACAGATGGTCCAAAGTGAAATTAATATGGGGATGTTGACTACAGTTGTAAATTCAGTGCAGCTAATGATGCAGGCTATGGAAATGAAATTTAATTAGCAGAGATGAGAACAAAACAAAGACATGAAATTGTTTTCAATGAAGTGTCTAGACCATGAGGGTGAGACCCCATATCTCCACTCCAGAGTACTTGCAATACTTGCATATGAAAGGCCAGTTTAATAACAAAGGCTTTTAATGAATCTAACAGACTGGCAATCAAATGTCTGAAAAATAATGATAATAATAAACTCTAACTCTTTTTTCCTTTAAGAAAAAGAAATGTATGTGATCCGGGCAACTAAAAAACAAGCTGCTCTGACCCCATGGGGCCCTTTTCAAGAATTTTAAACAAACTGTGATGCACTGCACAAGTAGAGGTACTGAAGCAGTGAGAAACAGAATGTAAACAATAACAGCTTTATCCCAGATTAGACTATGTTAAGTTGACCTGGCATCTGTCTTTATAAGATTACTGATATTCCAAGAAAAGGATCACAGGAATGGTCTGAACATATTCACCAGATACAATACCGCTTAGGAAACAAATTAAATTATTTTGGATAAGGTATGCTAGAAATCCAAAGGGATCACAACTTGATTTAAGGGAAGGAAATAACATTAGGATGAATGTGATATTACTAGAACAGTGACATTTTAAATAATGTTTTTAGAACTAAACATACTTTTTAATGATCTTGATACAAAAATCCACAGTATGCTAACAACATTTGCCAATGGCACAATGATCTAAGACCTCAGTGAAAAAGTGAAGATGGAAAATCATACAGAATGAACTGGGCTGACAGTCTCAAGTACTGAAGTAATAAAAGTGGATTTAAATTAGAATTACTAAGCACAAGGTCACACACAGAGACGAGGAAAGGATGCCATAGACTAAGGCCTTCCCTACGGGAAACAACAAGAAGAACCTGAGAATATACTCATGTCAGCTGTGGAAAGAGAGCGTGACTAAGTCTTTGGCCAAAATAGTCTGAGACATACACATTGAAGACATATCAGTAAGGGCAGAAAATTGTCGCAAATCATGAAAATCCTAAGCATTTATATATTAAACAAACATGGATCCAAGTTATATTGGAAAATTACCTTGAGGTCTCTAAACTTCAGAAGAATGAGTGAAGTTTTCCTAGGCAAATACTTGTAGAATTTTAACCACTTACAAAATTGCAATAGAAACACAGAATCATCGAATACCCTGAGTTGGTAGGGACTCACAAGGATCAACAAGTCCAACTCCTGGCTCTGCACAGGGCCACCCAAAATTCAAATCTTCTGTGACCACTTCCTTGGGAAGCCTGTTCCATAACCAACCATCCTTTGGTGAAGAACCTTTTCCTGAACCCCAACCTGACCCTCCTCACCCCGACACAGCTCCATGCCTTTCCCTTGGGTCCTGTCACTGTCACCAGAGAGCAGAGCTCAGCGCTGCCCCTCCGCTCCCCTCATGAAGAGCTGCAGCCTTGATGTCACTGTTAAGAGCAACGGTTAGCAGTTAAACCATCTCACTCAAAAGAAGATAATTAAAACCACATTCAATTGGCTGATCACATTCTTTTGCCCTCAGACTATTAACATCATTCTAAAAGCATTCTAAAAGTGTTTTTCTACTACATATATGCATTTCTATATATCCAAGAGCAAAGATATAGAGGTGAAATTTCTGACAAAAGATTCTGAAACCAGAGCTGAACTCTCTGTCTTTGAGGCACCAATCCGGAAGGATAATTACACTAATTTCACTAATTTCATCTGTAATCTATCATGAGAGACAAGTACTTCTGTAGAATGACTCAGATCCTGAGTGGGCTGGACAGTCCTCAGAGGATGGATGTCTTCAGTAAACTACTGGTAAGCATACAGTGATTGGATACACAAATATTGGTGCTGGGACTTTGGAGTTTGGTGCAACACTAGGTATGTACCTGTGCAGATAAACATTGGTTCATTTTTTCTCCACTGATTCTCTTATGTATACAATAATCCATGTAAAGTTTAAAATGTTTCTACATGATCTGGCTAAGAGAGAAGGAGATAACTATCTGTTTATTTAAAGGCTGATCTCAATCATCTTATGAAAACAATTATCTTACATGATTACTGGGCAAACCAGAAACTGAACTGGAACATTGCATCTATTTCAATCCAGCAGAAATTATAGCATTCTGCAGTGCAATTGCTATTTCTGTGCCTCCCTCTGGAAAAGATTCTCTCTACCTTTGTGCCATTTTTTGTTTAGATTTTTTTGATTTCCTACTAACGTTCACTGCTACTAAAAGCTCAGCTACATTCTGTTGGTTCAACTTTCTCATTGGGAATAAATAGTCAAAACGAATGACTTGTTTGATCATCTACCATGCTCTTCCACTTACATGCACTCTTTTCACTGTAAGATGAAAAGAGTATTCTCTGTCTAGGGGT
Organism: Numida meleagris; assembly: GCF_002078875.1. Classification (NCBI taxonomy): domain Eukaryota; kingdom Metazoa; phylum Chordata; class Aves; order Galliformes; family Numididae; genus Numida; species Numida meleagris. Next base: position 141,140,206 of record NC_034409.1, read on the forward strand.
AACTGTAAAATATAAAGACGTACTCGTTAAACTGCAAGGACCAAGCTTTTAAATAAATTCTTGGTTCAATAAGCGACACTATTGGAGATACTAAAAATGATAGATTACTTATTTGTATGGTTGTGCAGCTTTAGTTGTAACTTAGTAACTCTCATCACAAGAAAAATCCCTTAGTGGTGTGCAAAGACTCAGTCTGTCTGACCAGACATTAAAATACTCTCAGATGTCCTTGTTTTTACTTATTTTTAATAACTGAAGCCCAATTACTCTGTGTAAGAACACAAGTTGTGGCAGTTCTCATTTTTAAATTGTAATGGAATCAATTTCTTACAGACAGGTGAGATTTAGCATAAGAATTCCTTTCTACAGCATAAAGTCAGCATCAGAAGGAAATCAGCAGCTGGCAAGATAACTGAATTGGGCTCAATATTATGCATTTTTAGCAGCCAGTGAGTGATTCACAAAGTGCTTTTCAAATGTAAAAAACACTTCATTAAGTAGGTGAAGAAATATGAAGAACTTGTTATGTTTTCCTTCTTTAAATTCAGATGCTAGATAGGAAGGTTGATTGAATTGTAAGACTTGAAAATGTTGGGAAAGTAAAAATTAAAGTATTCTCCTTCAATTTCAACCTTGATTGATACAGTGAAGATATAGAGTGAATAGATCCTTCAGGTGGATTACTTTCTTTCCCATAGTCAGTGAAGCAAATTTTGCTGCTTTACACCAATGTAAACTTAGGGTAAACATTTCAGATTATGCTAGGATAAGATAAGTGATATGGCCTATTCTGCTTAGGTACACTTGAGAATCTCAGTAAGTATGCTTTGCATTAAGCTGACATATATATCTCTGTATCTTTTTTCCTTTTTGTTGTTGCTGCAATTTAAAGAAAAAACATTAGGTATCCTCATCTTTTTTCTCTCATGTCAATACACTTCAGGTGAATCTCTCTTTATGTCCGGAGTCTTGGTTGCTTGTGTTGTGTTACTTTCAACAAAATCCAACTGCTTTCCAGACTTTTGCAGTATACCATAGAAATTCTAACCATACTGAAATAAATTACTTTCAGCAAGGCAGGGGTTTTCACAAAAATACTGACTCCTCCTCCCAGTTGATTTGTTTCTCTCTGTGTTGACACAATTGCCCTATGAGGCTAAACTATAGATTGGTTAAGGGAATTGATTTGAATTTAGAAAAATATCTCCAAAAAATAGATGATGATAGTGCCTGATGATAGTGGAATTTTTCAAGCCAGTTTTGTAACTGAAGCCCCTTCATCATCAGACTACAGCCCTGATAAGAACTGCATCAAAGATTTTCAAAGGAAGACCGTAAGCTTAGAGGGCTTTAGGGAGGAGAAGAAACCAAACCTTTAAGTAGTCACAAAAGACTTCTAAAAATGCAAGAAACTTTGAACTTAGAGGTTCTTACGTTAAGCCTTTTTTTCTGCTTATTTAGAGTACCCAGATCTTGAAGTAGCTCAGAATAACAGACGCAAGCATTCAGCACTGTCCTTTTTCAGTGCAAATGAGTCACTGTGATGAGAGCACTCCAGGTTTGTAACACCGTTTGTCTCTCAGCTTTATTTAGTGATTGGATTCCCTTCCTCCCCCTTCAAGACCATTTAAAGTGGACTTTCAGAAGTAAAACAAATGTAGTGACAAATAATTTCAGTTTAGTTACTGTTGGATGCACTTCAAAAATATAAACATCATAAATTGTGTTAAATCATAATGCCAGTAGAACTATGTAGGTCACCGCAAAAGTAATGCCTCCTATTTATTTTCTTGTAAATTATAACAGATACAAAGAGCACAATAATGCTATTTGATAGAGAAAATTCTCAGCTACAAAACACTATTTTTCAACACAGTCACTATTTACGCGTTTTCACCAGCAATGAACAAGAGCCTGCATGCTGCACTTACAAATGTCTACACAAGTGGAGGTGATTCCATGTTTCACAGCTCCTATGAAAGCATAATTGCTAGGAAAGTATTGCCCACACAGTCTATCTTTTTATCGGTCCAAACAGATGGAAGTCAGAAGGCACTAGATAAGGACTGTAAGTGGGTGAGGGAGGACAGTTCAGCCAAGACTGACAATGTACTCCGCAGTCTCCAAACTCGTATGGGGACTAGCATTATTGTGCCACAAGAGAAAGGCTGACTTCTTTTCTGGCCTGCTACACAGTAGGCTTTGCACACAAATTGCACTTGATGAATTTGAAGGCATTCTGGACGCATATGACAGTGGGCAAGTATCCCACTACTATCCGATGAGAATCGTTGACTAAATGAGAACTCTGGAAGTTCAAGTCTTTAGCTTTGTCGGTGTCATGAAGTAACAGTCAGAGCTGATAGTTTGTCCAGGTTCCAGGAAATGCAGAAGGATCACCCCTTTCCTATCCCAAAAGACAGAGCACATCACTTTACCTGCTGAGGGCTGTGATTTGAACTTTTTCTTTAATGAGGAACTCACATGTCACCATTCCATGGACTGCTGTTTTGATTCTGCCTTGGAGTGGCGACACCACATCTTGTCACCACTAACGATGCAAGCCAGGAAACTGTCACCTTCAGTCTAGTACTGGATCAAAAGGTCCTGACAAACTTGCATATGATGTTCTTTCTCTTCTTGTGTTAGCATTCACAGGGTACACCTGATGCGAACTTTGTGATATTCCAGTGTTGCTACCATTTTTTCCAACACAATGAAGACAGTGTGCATCTCAGTAAACAGTTCCCTGGTCATAATATGCCGATTCACGTGGATGAGCTGATTGAGACACTCTTCATTTTGTAGTGTGACAGCTGTGCATGGCCATTGGGAACATGACTTGTCTTTCATGCTGCTGTTGCCACTGCTGAAATGCACCACCTACCACATCACTGTACTCACATCCACTGTTTGGTCTCCAGAAACATTCAACAAGTGTTGATGAATGTCAATAGATGCAAATTTTTCTGCATATAGGAATTCAGTGACACCTATTTGCTTCATATGCACTTCCATGTCAGATGCCATTTTGTCAGGACTGTCCCTCTGCTGCCATCTGTTGCACGGCAACAAAATTTAACAGGGTATTGGTGGGAAGGCTCAACCTCTATTGCTGTGCCACCAACATCCACATCTGAAGACTTGGTCAAACATAGAAAAATAGGAAAAACAGGCCTCATAGTAGAGAATGGACAAGTTGAACTACTCTCTCTCATATACTTCAGATACTAAAGGAAAAGTACTCTAAAAGTAAATAAAATAAAATAAAATAAAATCCTATTACACTTGTATTGTTTTTTCCAGGGATCGCTTACCACGGTGGTTTTAGTAAACAGGTATTCTCTGTACTAAAAAGACAAAATCAGTCAGAATCCATATTTCAATACAAAAAATATGCTGGAGGTGGATGTGAGGGCATGACTGCTCATAACATTTCGTTTTTGGTTTACAAAAAATTAGGTATAAAAGCTATTTCTATTATACACAGTCTGCAATATTATTGCTAGTAATAATCTCTGTGCTCAATAAGGAGATAATATTCTGGTGTGGTCTTCCACTGATATCACAGTAGAAGTTGTACAAATGAGTTATTTTAAAGTATCTTTAAAAATGGAAATAGACTAGGAAATTAAACCGATTTAAAAAAAAAAAAAAAATCTAAATGTTGTCCTTGGGAGTATATTTTAGACATCGATATGACTAACTTAAAAAATGGTGGCAGAAAACTATTTCTAGAAGGCAAAAACATTAGACTTTCTTTATAGAATTTAAATCTTTACTTACTTTCTTTAAACCATGGCCATAAAGAGGGAAAGAGAGAGAGAGAGTATACTCTTCACTGCTGAGACCAACGTTGTTTCTCTCTGTCCAAAGAGTTTATAATTCACTATTTTATTTAGTCTTGAAATTGTAAAGCAAACTTACTATCTACTGCATTCCAACAGTCAAGATTAAAATTTAAATTAGAGTAATGATTATGAAAGCCTTTCTTTGCACGTTCTGTTCATAGGTTGTTTTTACTATATACTGACATAATCCTATATTTCAGAAACTTGGAACAGCAATTTCTGAAAGAGACCAGTAAGGGTTTTTCTCTCTCACATGGTGAATTACTTGGTTTGATTTTTTGAATTTCTTCTCTCTTGCTGTTCTGTTAGTTATTAAAAATCAGTCACAGCAAGAGGCAGCTATAGGTGAAATTGTCTCCTGCATTCTTAAAATTTCTCTGCGTGCAATTCTGTATGTCAGATAATGTGATTACATAGTCCTTTTACACTTTTATCTACCCACTTCTGCTTAAACCCAACATAAGGCATTAGAAACCAAGTTTTCAGAAAATATGCATTAAAATAGAGGAAGACAGAGAATCTCAGCCTATAGAGATTATTGAAGATAAATTATTAATCACACTTATAAACCAGGAGAGGCCACTGTGGGTGTCCAGAAATATATGCTTTTCTCTATTCTGGCTAGTAGAGATATTTCGTTTTTATGATCTGTATTTCCACTTAGCCAATATTAAATTATCCCTCTGCTAAAGCATAACCTTGCTTTAGTTAATAATCTCAGGTTCCATGTGGTCATATAACATTTGAAGAGTTCAGTTATTGGGAAGGCAAGTGATTTTCATTTTACAGTCATTTCACTGAATCACCTAGCTGCCTAGATACAGCTGTAATGTTAGCACTTTAAATTTTACATCACAGTCATTTGTAATACCTATTGATATAATGTGAGAACGGCATATCTGTTGGTATATATACATTGGTATATATCATGACTAGAGAATAAAAGAACTGTTGAGGTTGAAGATACCTCTACAGGCCATTCAGCCCAAGCAGTGACACCTAGAGCCACTTGAGCGGGATCATGTTCGGATAGATTTTGAATGTCTCCAAACAAGAAGACTCTCTCTGGGACACTCTCTCTGGGAAACCCATGCTAGTGCTTGGTTACCCTCACAAGCAGTGTATCCTGATGTTTAGACAGAATATCTTTTACTTTGCTACTGCCTCTTCTCCTATCACTGAACAACATCAAAAAAAAAAAAAAGCCTGGTTCTCCTGTCTTTGTATCCTCCCATCAGGTATATATAGGCATTATTGAGATCCTCCGAGTCTTCCCTTCACCAGACTGAGAAGTCCCTGCTCTCTCAGCCTCTTCTCAAACAAGATATGCACCCTTTTCTTAATCATCTTAGAGGCTATAGACTGGACTCTGAAGCACCATCTCCCTCTTGCATCTGGAGACCAGACTAGAGTACAGTAAGTCAGAACACTTTTTACAGGTTACTTACAAAGAAGAAAATGTTTGAAATGTAATAAAATTCTAATTAATTTATTTTAATGTAAACCACAAGGTTTTGAGGGATTACATCAATAAGAACCAAAACTTAAGAGAAAAAAAAAATTTCATTCTAACTGCTTGATCTATATGTACTCTTCTATATTGTTTCAATAGACTGCTTCCAAAATTCCAAAATAAAACATATGGTTCGTTGATTTTTTTGTTTGTTTGTTTATTTGTTTTTGAAGATCAAAAAGCTACAGAGAACTTGAAAAGATATTTTAGAAGTACATTTCATGGCACATTCTGAAATATTTTTTGGTCATCGTTTAAGAATATTAATGCGCAAGACATTTCCAGATTTCCTAAAGGTTGCTATTCAAATTTTATTTTGTTGACAGTTGCAACATATGGCAAGTTTAACATGTGGTTTTAGCACTATCATTTTATGGACAATGTTCTGATACTGAATTGTCTTTCACAGCTTGAGTCTTTTGCTTAAGATTATGTAAACTGCACATTTATATATGTGAAGGATGATGTATTGTGTCACATTGCACAAATAATTAGTATAAATAAATTTGTACCTATGTGTACATATACGTGCCTCAAGAATCAAAGATAATATGCATTTTTCCTCTAACTGCCTTTTAGTACAGGTACAAAATATAATAAAAAAAATGATACTGCTGATTACTGCCATTTTCTCTTCCCCCTCTTGGCTATGAATTCAAATTCCCTATAAAATGAATAGACTCAACTGTAATAAAAATCAATTAGATATTGCAAATGAATAAAATGAAGGAAAGCAACAGCTGAATCTGTTCCAGTTTGTTACCCTGGAGGTGGCACAAGTTGATATAATTTTAAATGTGATTCATGCTGTTTAGACAGATGATATAAATATCTCAGGGAGACAGAGATAATTTAGTTTTATCAATCAAAACAGTCTAGAGTCAAGGTTTCTGTTAATAATTCAAAGGTTTCATGAAAGATTCCTTACTTATTTTTAACCAAATGGTTTCTCATTTTTTGAAGAACAAAAATAATCAACTTTTAAGTAGGAAGATCTTTTAATAGGCTGAGCCAATATTCTTTTTCTTCTCTAGAACAGTGCTTTTTAGTCAGATACTTTTGCAGTGTAGAATTTTTTGCAAGTATTCTACATAACAAATAAAGTTATACTGAGACACGAACTATTCCTTTCCTTAAAATAACTTCCAGAGAAGGAATAAAGACAAAAGAACTTCACATACTTAGCTATGCAGACACTTCAAAACTATTTGACATTCTAAAAACTACATTCCTGTGGGAAAAAGAATTACAAACCCAGCAGGTTCATATTTGTGATATTATGCTCAAGAGCAGAAATAACTGAGCTAAATAAACTCTGTTTCCTGAGTCTGAGCTTGTTTGGTGTGTGCTCTGGGTTATCTAAAAAATGGCAGCTCAGGCAATGCCATATGGCCCAGATACTCTTCACTGGCTTCTTCCACTGTCTGTAGCTACACACGGAGCTTTTGTCTCCACGAGCCCAAAAATTCTGATCCAAAATGGATCGAAGTAGAATGCTTAACTTTCCATGAGATTAAACAGTGATATTTGGCTTCCCTCCCCCTCCCTCACCCCTCACCCTCCCTAAAACAAACGAACAAACAAAAAAAACAACCCCAAATACTATTGCATTTTTGTAAAAATAAAAGGCACAACAAATTATTGTTCCCCTAAAGGCCTACCCAGCAGTTAGTTAACTTAATTCCAATCATCAAAGGACTTCCAGACTTCCATATGCATGAAAAAGAATCAGTGAAAACATGTTTGCCAGCAAGACTGGAAATCTTGGAAGCCTTGTTTGTACTAGAGCTCTCAAATTTTCCAAATGTGGATCTTTGTCTCAAGAGAGAGGAAGCTAACGTTTCCAGTTTCAGAAAGCTATGATGGTGACATGAAAATCTAAGATGCAGTGACAATTGTTTCAGAAAATCTCTTTCTAAAGGCTCATTGAGAAGAAATTTGAGAAAAGCTATTTTTCTTCTGCATTCAACAAATGAGAAGTTTAAAATGAAATCTAATTTCATCCCCAGTTTCCCTGCTGTCCCTACTGACAGCAACACCAAAGTTTAGGGCATGCTGCTCAGAGTCTCCAGAGCCACGGCAAGATGATGGTATCAGGGCTCATCCTATTGTCCATCCAGCTAAACAACATTGCTCCTACCCCAAAACAACTTGGAACATTAAGACACATAAATGAATCTTAGATATTATTCACAGCGTGGTAAACCTGATGTCAAAAAGGTCCAAATGGCAAGCCTGGCAAAATCTGTATATGGTGAGTACACAAAAAACATACACCTAATTCCAGCCAAATCACCGCACAAAGCCTATTTGATGACTGTAAAGTCACCATCAAGTCAGAAACTAATACATTTATGCTACTTCTCCTTCGCATGATGAGCTTGAGGGAAGAACAGAGGACACGTCACTATAAAATGAATACAAGCCTCCAACAATGATAATACGTAAGTAAAATTCAGCAGCACCATGAAGAGGTATCAATACTCAGTAATTGTTCTTGAGGAATAATTAACTGCTGATTCAAGGACTATCTTCAATCCAAGGATATCCTAAAGGATGTACTTTCCTATGTGGTGTAAATACATTTAATGGTACCTATTAATAATTAATACCTATTAATATTTTCTATCAAAGTTATGTCTATGCTTTAAAAAACATCATTTCAGCATAACTCTTCATGACAAGTATACTAGTGAATTGGAATGGATAACAATCTTATTTAATGGTGTTTATATGTATGTAGTGAATTACGGGATGTGTTTGTACATTCTTCCCACAGTTTTTGTTAAAAAGTTTGTTTAAAATAAATTCTTTGTGGGCATGCTTTACACAGCAGCATCTGAAAGAGAAACATAAATGAAATTAATGGGTTTCCTCCATTTTTAATTAAAAAAAAATTCAGTCTATTGTTAAACAGGAAAATTTTCTAGCAATTTATGAATCCCTGAGCTGAAATCATAAAAATCATTAACTATCCCCTGTAGAGTTGTGTCTAGTAGGAAATTTGGTTCCTCTCTCTCCAAAACAGTGCAGATTCATGCTTGACATAGAAAGAATAAATGGGAAATAACAGTTCAATACCTTGTCACAGCACAGATGTAAATTGTTAAATACCAGCTATTAATCCCTGAAACTGAGTCACTTGCCACTCTAAAACTTCTGTTAGCACATGAGGAGAATTCGTTATAAAAGGAAGAGATGTATGAAACTAGATTATTCAAGCAAGTATTAGCTTGAAGTAATATTGAAACAAAAAACACCTGAGCATTGCACATAATTTCAAGCAGACCACTGAGAACATATAATGAGTGCACACAACAGCATTCCAGTGAAGAGCATGGATCAGATTTGAAAAATAACTCTGAGCATATTAATTTATGCCCACTTTTATCCACTCTTTTCAGCAATGCCAAATGTTAAACAAAAGCTTGTCAGGATTTATTTTGGCTACATTCTTCCCCACTGTATTGCTAGGTATTAGGTTTTGCTTCTCTTGCTTTTTGAAAATTAATCATCCCTTAATACAGTCTATTTTTTCACTATGTTCTTAGAAAAGATAAACATTTGTGAACTTTCAACCTGTTCAGAGATTATAGGGTTCTTTGTACATTTTTTTTGAAAAGTCTGAAGTTCAGTAAAATAAGACCTATACTGCTTCCTAGAATATGTCTCCAGTCAAGCCAAACCACCTGCAGCACATCCTGTTTTTATCTGTCTCCAAAGTACAGAGTTCCCAATTTACCAGATTGTACACTGGCACCCCGATGAAACTAAAATAGACTTGACTTTCAAAAAAAAAATTCTATATGATATTCGGGAAATTTTACCCCTATGCTAACAGAAATGGAAAACAAAAATATTTTACAGTTGCAGTCAGTCTTTTACAAAGGCCTGATTTGGATTCGTAGCATCCTGCCTTCTAAGAATGGTCTAAAATCAGTGACTCGATTTGATCAGATGAGCTCAGAAAGTAGAGTAATGGGAGGATCAGAGAAGGGACTGCAGAAGAAACAAGTTCAAAAGAAGATTCCTTAACAAATCATTACACCTTCTTTGCAGATAGGAATGCTGGCAGGGAAAAGGAGGGGGAGGGGATTAAAAGTAAAATTTATCCTTTTTTCAGGTATTTGTTGAGAAACGACTATGAAAACACCTTAGACTAGTCCAGGATCCAAGTATTATTAATAACATAGCCCTTCAGTTCCTCTCATGGAAAAGAAGGCACTTGAATTTCTCAGTTAAGTTTAACCAAGATCATCTATACTGAAAGGGAGAGAGAGGGGTGGTTCAAATGAGAGGTTAGATTTAATTCACATCTTAAGTAGGCCTGCTTATTTTCTGTAGAAAAGAAATCTCTCTCTGCTAACCACACCAGGATGCACATTATTCTTGCTTTCATACCCCTACACATTTTCTAGCCAGCGTGTTACCCTATTCAGGAAAATTCATCTATTTTGTCAAATATGTATTAGAACCTATTTTTTCAGTTGCCTTCTGTGAAAATTCTATGTATAGTACAAGATTTGCACAGTACAGTCTGAAAACCTATGCAAGACTTTTAGCAAGGTTTGCTGGGTTCCTAAACAGGATACCTCAGTTCAGCACCAAAACAGTGGGAGAATACTTTCAGAACTTTCTGTTAAAAGGCAAGGTCAAACAATGTAGAGAGAAGCAAACTAATGCACATAATTGGCAGAGTAGGCACTATTGTGTTATTTATTGTTTACATCAGGTAACTTACAAAAGAGAAAAATGAAAAACTACTTGCCTAGAGACACAAGGAGAAAATTGCTGGCAGGTGGGAATGAGACTCCAACTGCAATACATGTACATATTTCCACTCTTTTAAACAAAGAGTAATCAGCACACTATTATACATTTTTAAAATACCAGAGACTGTAATTCATGGGAAACTGAAATTAATTCTATTTTTATTCCTTGGTTTGAAGTAAATCAGAGAAATCTCTTAAACTAGAAGAATATAAAGATTAAAAGGTGAAGCAATTGCTTCATTTGCTCTTAAAACATTATGTTTTGGTTGCCAAATTAAGAAAACTATTTCTAGGTGTGGGTGGTATAATTGAACTAATCAATCACTTTATGATGTTATTCTCCTTGAAGCACATTTAATTGTAGAGCTAATAAGTAATTAATGTAGGGAAAAAAATCAAAAAATTAAATGACATTTTCCATTCCTGACAAAGCATGAAGAACTGAGAAAAGTCTATCTAAGTGTTCTGAAGTAACTTCAGGTGAGCCCTGAATTCCCTCCATTTCATATAGTTATATTATCATATCATCTTAGCATATCATTGTGTACTATCAGGTGTTTGTGTGGCCATTTACATTAACAGTGCTCAAAGACTGTGGGGAAAAGAATTACTCATGCTTTACAGACATGGAATAAAAAATGATGGAAAGCATATAAGACAACAGAGTTTAGTTAACGTGCCCAAGGTATTCATACAGCAGGATGGGATGGCCTTTGTCTCCACACTCATTTCATGTCAGTCAGTGGTCTTGTCCCTACACTTTGCAATGTGCATTTTTCTCTTAGAGAATATACAGAATGCATCCTGAAAGGAAAGAAGTAAACAGAAGAGACTGGCTTGCTAAAGTCAAAGGCAATGCTCATATTGATTTTAACTTGTCTGATTTCATTCTCAAGTCTAATCATTCTGCTCATGACAAGGAAGTCTTTTCATCAAATGAAATGATCAAGGGATCTTCAAAACCTCAATTATGGCAGCTGAAAGGAAGGCTGTTCTAACAAAGGACATGGATAGCTCTTATTAAGAAATCTTTCACATACACAGACAAAAAGGCAGACTCTCTGACAACTTTGAAAAAGAAGATTCCTAAGAACTTCAGTGACAGTAAATGAAAAGGAAGAACAAAAACATCACTTTCAAATTAATGATCCAGTAGATAAGATTTGTATTGTTCCTCTAAGATGAAGATGATGAATCTTTTAAAGAAGACAAAAGAAAAAAAGGAGTAAAGCAGTTAAAGAAGTGTCACCAAGACAGCTTGATAATAGAACCACATTTTTTTGTTGTTGTCTTTTTTTTTCCGTAGTCCTTCTCTTAATTGTACACTTTAGAAACATTTTGAGGGAAAAGGTGGAGGTGGAACGTCTATAAAAATGAAAAATATCCAATAAAGGAAGTTCAGAAATCAAGAATAAAAAGGAGACTTTTCATTTCAGCTTCTCAATGGGATATACTAATAGGAAGTCTAACACAATATGTATTGCACTCATAATTTTGTTTGTGCTGTTTACTCACACCTTTTTAAGTGTGGTATAATCACAAACGCACCTAGTTACAGCAAGACCTTGACTAGTCAGAGAATTGAATGGTTATTAATCGAGTTCTAAATAAAAGGCAAGAAGAAAGTAACTTGGAACACGAACATGCTAGTCACAGAAAATAAGAATAATGTAATAATTGTTAAAATTGTGCTTTGAAAGACGAAAACAACTCCAAGCTTTCCTTTCACCCCTTTGGTGGCATAGCTTTATTTCACAATGTTTTCAAATATGCAACCTTCACGATCTTTCATATTCTGTGGAAAATCAGTTATCACAGAAAATAATAATGTCTGCTTATTATGGATGTGTTATTTGTTCTAGGAAGTAGATCAATTTGAAAGATAGTCTAGACAAGGTCAACAAATTCATGCCAACGTGCTGAAACTTATGAATATGCATAAATGTAAGACTGACTGTGATGGCTTAGACCAACCAAAGTGAATGACAGATCAACAGAGTTTGCAAAGTATACTTGACCTAATAAAATGTAGGAAGATCATATTTTTCCTTAAGTATTTAATGACCTCATTAACTTGTTCTCTATAGAGAAAAAAAATGAAAAAAGAAACAAAAAGATTGACTGAAAGGGGAAGAGGAAGAGGAAGGAGAGGAGAGGAGAGGAGAGGAAGGAGAGGAGAGGA
>NC_034409.1:141152763-141154013 GCF_002078875.1 Numida meleagris
GAGAGGAGAGGAGAGGAGAGGAGAGGAGAGGAGAGGAGAGGAGAGGAGAAACTAGGGAAAAAAAGAGTTGTTTTAAGTGCATAAGGATTATGGCTGTAGATGTAGACAGAAAACAGAAGAAAAAGGAAATGAAGCAGGCACAGATGAGTAGAAAGGAGTGAGATACAATGTGAAACATGGAGAACAAAGCCACAAAACTACAGAGAGTATTCAGAATAGGTATATGATATAAAATGAAAACTTAGAGGAGAGACAATTGTTAAAATAAGAAAATAAAGTGAAAGAAAACAGTGATATACAAAACAAAATGTGAAAAAAAAAAGTAAAAAAAAACCATAGCAAAATGACTCGCCAGAAGGAGTCAATCTTCTCAATCAAAGTGACGAGATGTAATCACATCTGGCCTTGTAGAACAGATTCCTGAACAGAATGGATCTTCCCCAAAGGAAATGCCTTTATAATAATAACAATTAACCAATCAATAGGGGGATCTATTCAATTTTCCTGCCATTAGTTCAACTTTATGTTCCCTGCAAAGAGTGTCTGAATGACAATCATCAAGCAAAGCGGAATCTAATTTATATTACAATTATCAATCAAAGTTACAAAGCCATAAGATTTATATGACTGGGATCCTTGGTAGATACCTGTGATATAACAGTCCACAAGAAAAAAATCAATCAGTTCATGCTGGAATAAAAAATGTTTTATCTTTTAATTCAATACACATTTGTCAAATATTCTCTGTTGAAAACATTTTTTAAAGTATGCGTGGCACATTCAAGAAAAAAAGTGTGACTAAATGAAAGCAGTAAGAACACTGGTTTAATCCTGCTTAGACAGCTAGTTTTACATCTTGGAAAAACTTTAAGGTCAGACAAACAGAACATAAAATTCATCACACATTTCTAATTGCTTCCACATTGCATACCCAAATGCATAAGTATTCATACACAATTTTCTCTCATATAGAAGAACTGATATTTTACTGGCGTTTTTTTAGGAAAGCCTTGAAGGATGCCCTCCTGTGAGCTCTCCCTCAAAATCCATAAAGTTTTCACCGCACCATGCAAATGAGCAGAAGTGAACACTGAACCTACTCAAAATGCCAGCTAAGTTATTAAATTATTTTGCTACAACCACTCCCGTCCCCTTGCGAAAAGCCAAATTGTGTGCGTTAGAGAGCAATATTAATTTTTGTTAATTTCAACTGAAAACAATGAGCATGCAGGGTGCTCAGTACAGAAAAG